>NW_020955534.1:513866-514942 GCF_003031625.1 Empidonax traillii
AGAGTCCCTGGTGGAGATTTGCAACCCTGAGGGAAACCTGTGCTGGAGCAGTGACAACTCAGGTGAGATACTGGATCCGTGCGTGTGTGGATCTAAACTGCTGTTGAAGATTTTATAACTCTGAGAAATCTCATGCTGGAGCGAGATGGCCCATGTGAGATGCTGGAACCCGTGTGTGTGTGGGATCCGTGCTAGACCCATGCCGAGAAGTCTATCAAGGACTGTTCTCCCATGGGGAGGGACCTCCATAGGGAAACAGGGGTGGACTCTTAAACCATTAGCCCCTGTAACCCTGTGGAAGAAGATCCATAGTAAGCAAGTGTCCCCTTACAAGCCTATGGAAGAAAAAACCCTTCGGGACCTGAATAATCTCCATCCTTCAGTCTTAGCCCAGGAGGGAAGTAAGCCCAGCCCTGGAAGCCAACACAGAACGAGAGAGAGAGAGAAGAAGTTCCAACTGCAATAAAAGTGTGCTGCTGCTGAGAATCTGCTACTAGAAGGAGAGAGCTGGAACTCCAAAGATACAGAATGAAACTACTTCTTCTCCTTAGACTAGTATAAAAAGGGAAAAAGTATTTCTGTAAATATATAACACTTCAACTTAAGTAGAAATTACTGTAGATATAGTTCTTTAGTTTTTAATTTATTAGTAGTTGTTATTTTACTAGTAATAAATGTTTATACTGTTTTCCCCAAGTCCTGTCTCTCTTTTGTCTGCAAATACCTTCTCTCAACTAGTGGTAATTATGTGGAGGGTGGAAAGCAAAATTGACCCAAAGCAAAACCACGACAGCTGGGAACCAGCTCCTTTTCAAACTGGGAACCTGTCAGAGGTGGGAACCCGTCAGAGGTGGGAACCCCCAGGATCCATACTGGGACCAGTGTTGTTTAACGTTGTCTTCGTTAGCAATCTAGATGATGGGACCAAGTTTCCTCTGATGATGCCAAACTGAGTGGGGAAGTGGAGATTTGGAAGGGAGAACCACCCTTCAGGAACAACTGGATAGGCAGGAAGAGTGAGTTCACAGGAACCATATGAAGTTCAGCGAAGACAAATGGGAGGTCTTGCACCTGGG
>NW_020955534.1:515751-526684 GCF_003031625.1 Empidonax traillii
TCTTCGTTAGCAATCTAGATGATGGGACCAAGTTTCCTCTGATGATGCCAAACTGAGTGGGGAAGTGGAGATTTGGAAGGGAGAACCACCCTTCAGGAACAACTGGATAGGCAGGAAGAGTGAGTTCACAGGAACCATATGAAGTTCAGCGAAGACAAATGGGAGGTCTTGCACCTGGGGAAACAATCCAGCACAGGGTGGGATCAGCCTGGCTGGGGAGCAGCTCTGTGGAAGGGGCCCTGGGGTGCAGGTGGACACTGAGCTCAGTGTGAGTGACCAGTGTGCTACCGCAGCTGAGAGCCAGCAGGATGCTGGACTGCATCAGCAAGGGCATCATCAACAGAGAGAAGTCGTTGTCTCACTCTGTTCAGCACTTGTCAGGCCACACCTGGAATACTCTGCAGAGTTTTGGTCCCCACTTCCCAAGAGGGAACTGGACAGGCTGGAGGAGGTCCAGGGAAGTGCCACAAAGAGGATCCAAGGGTTGGGAAGCTGCTGTATGAGGAAAGGTTGCAACACCTGAGTTTGTTCAGTCTTGAGAGAAGAAGGCTTAGGGAATGAACCCAAGAGAAACAAGTGATGTGCAATACAATTGCTCTCCACCCTCTGATCAATGCCCAACCCATCCCTGAGCAGTGACTGATGGCTCCCTGTCAGGTCCCCCCAGATCCTGTAATCAGGGTGTGACTGCTTCCATGAAGGATACCTGGGGTTTGCTGTTCACCTGAACTCTTCTGTTTCTCATAGTCCCTTTCCCAACATCTGTCCTGCTGTATTCTACTACTACCCCTGGGGCTGGCAGCCCAGCTCTTCTCAGGCATGGCCAGACTACACAAAGGATGAAAGGTAATGGAAGCAAACATTCATGGTTAATTTTTTATAAGAGACCTAGAATCAGACTGGGCCAAAATACTTCTGTTGTCTTTTTGCAGTTGATAGTACTGGTGACAAACCAGTTTTAAAGCAATATCCATTAGTTGGGGATATTGAGAAAGATCTGGGCATTGTTGAACTACAGTCTTTTGAAAACCTCTTGACACCCGCACGTTCTGTGGGCTCAGTTCACATTCTATGGGCTCAGCTCATGCTCTGCGTGCTCAGCTATCTGGACTGTTCTCACCTCAAAGCTGGAAAATGATACTTTACATCAGTGGAAATGGTGTAATTTCTTTAAGTAAATCAGAGATTTTAGAGAGCCTTTTTCACTGAGGGTTGAATAACTGAACACGTAGAATAACCTGATTGTACAACAACAGGTAATATGTCTTGCTAACCACTCAAGGAACTATCCTGGTCACAGAGGTGGGGTGGAGTTCAGTGCTGCGTGAGTGTGACCAGGTTGTTATTCTATACCCACCACGTCATCGCTGTGAAGTGTGGTTTCAGCAGGAAAACCCAGGCACCCCACTGGAAGTTGGCCATTTTGCCTCCCTCTGGGAAGGTGTCAGCATCAACCCCTGCAGATTCAGTTCCTCTGCCACCCCACCAATCCACCTTCCATTTTTCCCAGAACATTCCTACGGGACAGCAGTGAAGAGGTGAATGGATCATAGTGCTGAACTGACCACTAGCAAGGAGGCTGCCGGCATGGAATGCACTGGTGGTGGGGGCCACTCCCACCCAGTCAAGCCTGTTGAGCTGAGTGGAAAGGAGCCCTGCTGAACCCAGCTGAACTGAGCCAAAAGGACCACAGCAGAGCAGTAGGAAAAAGACAGCCTTGACCCGTGGGGTGACCCCACAGCGCGACAGAGCGTCAGAAGCAGCGCCAGAGGCACCCACGCTGAGCCCAGTGGAGTGGCTGTGTGGCACAACTCGGACAACCTAGCTTTCCGGAGATTTGTTTATCACTGTTTTTTGGCTGGGGGGTAGGAAACATTAGCCACAGGAGCTTCCCCATCATCTTGCCATTGTTTTCAATGACCACAAGGGTGGCACATGGGAAGAATCGCCATATTGTCTGGGTATAAGTGAATGTGACCTACAAGGAGCTGCCTGTTCACCAAGTTCACCCCCTTCCCAGGAGCAAACACCTTTTTGTGGATAAAACACCTTCTCTTTTTGTATACTTTTGCTATTAATACTGCTGTTGTTATTGTGCATGTCATATTCCATTGCTTTGTCCTTTTAGTAAACTGTTATCTCATCCCACAGTCCCTGCTTTTATCCTTCCCTTACTGAACAGGGTAGGGGAAGGGTGGTGGCTTATTTGGAGTCACAAAACAGTTTACATTTCCCACTGTAATCTTTTCCTCAAGCTTTGTATAGGTATCAAGGTTAACTTTTTAATTCCATTTTAGCCTTATTATAAAAACACAAAACTGGAGAGTCCAAAGAAATGGAATTATCTGTTTACTGTGGCAATTCTGCCCATCAAAGGTCAAGATTGGCACTAACCAAAAGCTTGTCTTTTGTGAAACCTTATGTAGTTTCTGTTTGCAAGGTGAATGAATAGTGAGGTAGGAAGAGATGAGGAGGTCAGGAACCACAAATTAGTTTGCGTGATCTAATATGGAGAAAAGTGGAGCAGATTGAAGCTGTTGCAGTGGACAAACTTCAAACTTAGATTTTCACAGCATTCTGCCTTTCTCTATGAAATAATTGTAAGAAAACAAAAAAAAAAAAAAGCTGTGTATCTTAATGAGATGCTTCCTCATGTAAAAAACCTGAATAATGCCCTCTCCTCACACACTTTTCCAGAAGAAATTCTTGGCTTAAAGTAGGAAGAAATGTGAAAAAACCTAGGCTGCCCCAAGCCAGTACCTGATGCCCTAAGGCTGCACCCACTCTCAGTGAGCCAAGGGCAGTCACTGTGTTCAGAGCACTGAGCTGCTTCCCTAAGGCTGTGGCAGCAGCTGCTTAGGGAATTCACCTAAGACAAGGGACATGACAAAAAAAAGATTTGCATATCCGTTATTGGACAGTCTTCACTTTAATTGAGCAGCATTCTTTGATTGGTGTGAAAGTTGCTATTTTTCCACACTCCCTCATGAAAGATGCATTTAGACTAAGCAAAAAATCCTTTGGTCTTACTAAAGTTACATACTGCAGGACAAAGTGGAGCCAGGTGGGGATCAGGCTCTTCTCTCAGGTAACTAGAGACCAGATGAGAGAAAACATCTCAAGTTGTGGTTTGGATTGGCTCCAAGAAAATTTCTTCACCGAAAGCATTGTAAAGCATTGAAACATGCTTTGCAGTGGAGTAGTGGAGTCACCTCCCTGAAAGTATTCAAAAAATGTGTGAATGTGGCACTTGAGGACATGGTTTAGTGGTGAAAATGGTGGTGGTGCTTGGTTGACAATTGGACTTGATGAGCTTACAGCTATTTTCCAACCTTACCAATTCCATGGCTATATGATCAAAGTTTTGTACTTTACTGGTAACTCGAGCTAAAGGATGGGACTGACCTTAATGGATATTAATCAGAACTTAAATGTGGCAAAGAGATGTATTTCCCTTTGAAAAAGAAACCACCTTGCCTTCCTTTCTTGTGGACTGCATGTGCCAGGGATTGCCAGGTACTTAAAGACATACCTTTTCTGATAATTTGCAGTGTGATTTGTATTTACAGGGTTTATGAAGACAGCACTCTTACGTTTTTGTTTAACCCAGGTGATAGAATCCCTGAATGGTTTGGGTTGGAAGGGACCTTAAAGCTCATTCTGTTCCACCCCCCTGCCATGGGCACTATCCCAGGTTGCTCCAAGCCCATCCAACCTGGCCTTCCAGGGATGAGGCAGCCACAGCTTCTCTAAGCAATGTAATGCTTTAATCCTGTCTTATTTGCTATTACTTAATGCAGTCTTTATGTGAGAGTAATACCTGGACTCACAGCAGGTAAGTCCACCCTACTTCAAGCAACTGAATATCTAAGTATTTGTGCCAGAGGTGAAAAGAGAAATGACTTGCCAAAAGTTAGCAAATGAGTGGCAGAGCCAGTGTTTGAACATACATAGATTTCCACTAGGTTATTTGTGACTTCCAGCCTGACACATATATATATCTTTTTTTTTTCCCCATCTGAAGGATAAACCTGTATTCTTATTAATAGCCTCTTTCTTTGACAGACCCTGAAAGAGTGCAATAGGCATTGAGCCCTTTCTATAGTTTTTTGTTTGCCCACACATTTGAAAGAATATTTCGACTTCTCCAACTTTCTTAAATGCTTGGGGTGGGGAGGCATTTTAAAGCAATAGTGCTCACAGAATCACGGAAAATTGAGCTTGACCCTCAGTGCTGACCTCCCCTACCCCCTTTACAGACCCCTAAGCCAGCCCAGTCTCTTAGGGGTGGCCCAGGCCCTCCATAACCCACTGTGGGTGACTTGGACCTTGGAATTCCTTCTTTGGGCAGCTGAGTGTTACAACCTTGTTATCCGTTTGTTGAGAATGACAAATGGAAACACTGCACACAGCAGTTACTGCCACAAAAATTCTTCTCTTACAGTCCCATTTGATTCTCTTATTCAGAATAATTCAACATTAAAGACAAAAGGATAACATTGCCATTACAATCCCTCTGCCATTACCTGACTGTGACTGGAATTTCATAGAATAGTTTGGGTTTGAAAGGATGTTAAAGAGCATCCAGTTCCACCCCTGCTGCCATGAGTGTAACCTTCCACTAGACCAGGTTGCTCAAAGCCTAAATATTGCTCTTGATGTTCCTGGCCAGATTTAATTCCATCAGGCCTTTAGCTTTCCTAACTTGGTCTCTGGCAGCTTGGACAACTTCCCTGTAGTCTTTCCAGACTATTTGTCTTTGCTTCCACTCTCTGCAGGCTTCCTGCATTTAATTTGTCCAGGAGCTCCTTGTTCATCCAGGAACGCCTCATTGCATTTTTTTTTGATTTCCTGTTTTCGAGATGCATCACTCCTGGAAGAGATGATATATGTGAAATATATGTATCATGATATATGTGAAAGAACAAGAGGCTCTTTCCCTGTTCAAAGGGCATTTGAGAGGCTCTTCATCCAATTTTCTGTCTTGTTTAAAAGTCATTGTCTCATGAAGCCATGAAAGCTGAGGGTTTGTTTAACTGGAGCTTTAACTCATTTTTTAGCCCCGAATTTACTGGCTTGTGAGCAGCTGGACTTGGGCCTAACCTTTCCTGGTGAAGACGTAGCAGGTGTTCAGCCTAGGAAACGAGGAGCAGCTGCCCAGCAAGAGGCCTCAGAGAGAACTCTGAAATCTAACAAACGACCTTGGACACTCAGTGAGACTGAGAGAAGAAGCTGCTAAAGTTCTGTGGAAGAACACCACGCAGTGAACACCTGCTACCAAAGTTAAAACTAAGAGAAACAGATTGTTTATGTTAGCTTTACTGACAGAAAAAATATGGATTTATACTTAGTAGTAACAGAGTGTTATAAGTTAGTATAAAGAGGTTTGAATGGTGTGACTAAGTTTGAAAAAAAGTGTGTAACTGTATATTTAGTAGTTCCATGCGGGAGCCCCTGGTGGTCTAGTGGTTAAGGATGCGGCACTGTCACCACCGAGGCCCCGGTTTGATTCCCGGTCGGGGCCACTCCTCAGGCAGATGGAGCTCGTTAGCCCTGTAAGGCAATCCATCTACGTCCTGAGGACCTCGCTGCCACCGTCCAAACTCGCTTGGCCCCAGCAGATGACCCTCAGGATTAAAGGGTGGGCTCAGTTCCGTGCACACTGTGTCTCACCTAAAAAATCCAATGCGCAGGCTGGAAGGTGGAAAGACCTTCCCCGGATCTTCATTTGCGAAGACTGGCCATTATTAGTTCCGTGCATGTCACCCTCCCTGTAGCCTGAAAAATCCCTGCGCTAGGTGTGAAAAATAGAAGGGGTGGAGGAGAAGGGATGGAAGTAGGAGGAGAAGGAGGATTTCTTTGGGCTGAATCTTGGTCTTTTGGAGGTTTCTATGGACAGAAAATGCCTGGTGACTTCTAGAAATGGACTTAGGCAGGAGAACCCCCCAAGCCAACACACTCACACCTTGTTTTTTCCCCCAAGCCTCTTCATGCCTCTCTATGTAAACTGCTTCGGTCTTGGATTTCCTCTTCTGTACAGGGGTGACTGCTACTGGCATGGTTTGCTCCTCTGTTTCAGCTGCAGCTTGAGTGGCCACAGCACCTGTTGGTATGCTTTCCTTCTCCTCCATCTGAGGGTGCTGTTTAGTATTGCGTTGTGCCTGATAAATAGTAGCCAGGGCCCACCACACTGCAGTAAGTTGCTCCTCTCTGGAACTGCTACAGCATTTCTCTTCCAGAGAGTCTGCTGCTTTATCAGTGGTGAATGTCCAAACCATTGGAGCAGAACAGTCCTTCAAAAGCTGCCCCATTTTCTCCCACATTCCATGCCCCTCCAGGCTACTACAAAAATTTAACCCTGTCCTGGCTGGAAGTCCGGCCCGCCTTCCTGCAGAGGTGACCAGAAGCCTCAGGCTGTGATTCCTGGGCAGTGAGCGCGGCGGGATGAGCTGGATGAGCCGGAGCGGCGGCGCTGTGCTCGCAGCGGCCGCCGGGGGCGCTGTTACAGGGGGTGGGCGGAGGTCCCGCCCCTCTGCTGACCTTGGCCACGCCCCCTCCCGTTGTTCTGGCAACGCCGCGCACGCCCGGACGCGAGCGGCTGAGGGCGCTACCTGGAGGGGGGGGGGGGGGGGGGGGGGGGGGGGGGGGGGGGGGGGGGGGGGGGCGCGAGTGCCACAGGGGCAGCGGTGACACAGCGACAGCGGTGACACAGCGACAGCGGTGACCCAGGGACAGCGGTGACCCAGGGACAGCGGTGACACAGCGACAGCGGTGACCCAGGGACAGCCCTCGGTCCGCCAGCCTGGCGGTAGGCGGGGAGCTTCACCCTCAGGAGTCTTGGGGAGGCCACGAAGCTTCTGCAAAGGCTGGAGCAGCTCTGCCATGGCAGCCGGCTGGGAGAGCTGGGGTTGTGCAGCCTGGAGGAGGCTCCTGGGAGACCATAGAGCCCCTTCCCGTGCCTAAACGGGCTCCAAAAGAGCTGAGGAGGGACTTGGGACAGGAGCCTCCAGGGACAGAACGAGAGGGTGTGGCCTCACACTGACACAGGGTAGGGTTAGATGGGATATGGGGAAGAAGTTTTTTCCTGTCGGGATGGGCAGGCCCTGGCCCAGGTTGCCCAGAGAAGCTGTGGCTGCCCCATCCCTGGAAGTGTTTAAGGCCAGGTTGGACAGGGCTTGGAGCAACCTGGGCTAGTGGAAGGTGTCCCTGTCCATGGGATGGGCTTCAAGGTCCCTTCCAGCACAGACCATTCTGTGATTCAAGGAAGGCCCTTTTCCAACTGAAATGTTGTATCTCCTCTTGACTGCCAGCTTGTAGCTGCCAGTTCTCTGGAAGCAGGCCTGGCAGCCACCCCAATAGGATGTATGTGACACGTTTGCAGAGAGGAAGGCTGTAAACCCATCTTTAAGACCAAGGTAAACAACCCCAAAGGACTGAGTAAAAGCCAAAGGAACTGGTTGTGTTGTCAATTATTTGCTGGCTGTTGAAGTGACATCAGGCAAGAGGTCAGTTTCAACCTTTCTAGGTTTTGTTTGAGTAGAAAATAATTGTTATCTCCAGCATATGCTCTCTGATGCATCTCCATGTGTACCTCTTCATTGTGTACCAGGATATATTAACTGAAGGCAGAATCGTTATAACACAGCAGTAAAACATATCAAGAGTCACAGCCAGATTTCTCACTCTACTATTGACTTTCCTGGTAACTGTAAGCAAGGCACACAATCCAGTTGGCTTCACTTTTCCTCTCTGAGGAGAAGGTTAACTTTTTTTTCTCATTTTCAAAATAGCCTTAGATTAAAATAGCCTTAGATGGTTATGCCCATGCCAAGTGGGGTTCCTTTTTTGCTTTTCTCTTCTTCCACCTTTCTCCCACAATTTTTATGAACTATTTTGTCACTGTTCTCCATTCAGGAGGTTGGAAGGAATTCTAACTGTTGATTTTATGGTTCTTTGAAGGCTCACTTAGCACACTTTTTGAGTGAAGGAAAGAAGAGGACTAGGTCTTCTAAGAAGAGTAAAATGCTCACTTTGGATGGGCATTCAGAAATGTCTGCTGATGCCGTGCTACTACCATGTTATCAGCAGAAGTGTGTTGGAAAAATGCCTGTCAAGGACTCCACAAGAAAGGCACAATCAGACAGGTAGAGAACAGAAGCATAAACCCCCAATTATATGTTCATTACTATAGAAATGAAGTTGTAAGATTTGCACTTGGAGCTAGAAATTTCTGAATTCTTGGTCACTAACGACTTGTAATAACAGACTGTCTCCTTGCTAGATGTAAATTTAGTAAAATGGTCTGCTGCCTGTTAAAGTGCAGGCTAACAGGCTGATATTTGTAATGGCAGGCATATTGTATGGCTTTCCTTTGCAAAAGAAATTGCCCATCTTCTTTGCTCACAACAGTCTAGATATATGCTGAGTCTAACACATATTTTTTAACTATATTTCAAAGTATGTTGATGATTTACATGATGATGATGCAGTAAGATTATGTAATGAACAAGAAAGAAGTTAATGCATCCATCCTTTTTACCCTAACCCTGCTGCTGAATTCTCTTGGATTCCCACTGACCCCAAGGAGAAACACAGTGTCCAAGCTGATGGAAAGAGCAGTGGACTGAAAAAGGCTATTTTCACATTTCTTGCTAGTTCCTCCTTGAGACTTCATAGATTCTTATACCTTTTAGGCATAGTATGTGTGTCTTTGTAGTTTGCATGCACTAAATCTGGCATGTATTGCTTTAATGCCATCATAACAGATTTGAAGTTGGGGTCAAACCCCACTAGATAATTACTCAGTTCAGTTCATCTCAGAAGAAGCATTGTTGATTCTTTGAATCATATTCTTTGAAGTTAGAATGATACTTACGTTTGCTTAAATATCACATTTTGCCAATTAAAGTGAATATTCTGCTATTATGCTAGTCCCTCTTCTTACACATTTAGTACAAATCAAAGTTTTATTCTCTTCTTGTTTCAGGGAACCTACAGCATCTCCAAAGGCCTGGAGAAATGTAGATACAGGTTCAGCTGAGGAAGTCAGAGGCCTACCTGATATAGTTGGTAAAATTGTTTTCCCTTAATGTCAGCTATTTAAATTTGCATTCAGAGACACTATACATGTAGCAGTTTTAGCTGAACAAGGTATAAAATCAAGCTCAGAAATGACCTGACGCATTTTTGATGATTTGTAGGTAATTTTGAAGCTGAAGAGTCTGCTCCTAGAAAAAAAAAAAAGGTTGTGAGATTGTCAGTCAATCACAGCTTATGTTTAGATGATAAATTCCAGTTCTGATGTAAGCAGCTCTCATTCTTGAAATGATACAACTTTTTTTCATCATACCTGAGTCTAGTTGATAGCTTCCATGCTTTTATCCTGAAAATCATAAGTTAATAAAAGAAGTTTTCAAATATGCTCAAGTATTTTTAATCTCCATTTGCAAAGATTTCCCTTCCCACGCTGCACACTGTAGGAGCTGTGCAAACTGCAGCAGTCATAGTGTGGATTTAGGGATTTATTGTTCGTGGATCCCATGTTCTGCAGCAAGAGTTCCAGGCTCCATCATCCTCATTTCTTTCTTGGCAGTTCCTGAGGAAAAAAGCAGCGAGACCTTGAAATGTCTGCCAGAACGGCTGCAAAAGCGTCACGATCAAGCAGTGACCAAAATGCAGCAGGAGCTGGACTACATTGGTAGAGTAAGGCAGGATTTTTTAATCCAGATAATCTAGCATGCTATTCTAAGGTCAGGGCCCAATATTCAAGTGATCCCACTGTGTTCCTTCTCTTTTTAGGAGATGGAAGCCTCTGTTTTGGAGCTTCAAAAAAACCTTCAACTAAATGTGACGAAATCCGATAAAAAAAGTAAACTTCTGTTTGAAAAGATTATGTCTGACACAGCTCTAGAAGGTTTCTCGTTTGAAGTAAGGCAGCTCAGAGCATTGGCTCACCTTCAGTTATTTGTACCTGCTCTGTGTAACAGGTTCTCACGGCTCACTGGAGTCTAAAGATCTGTTTTCTTTTTTCAATTTTTTTTTTTTTTTTTTACTTTTCAGAGAGATTGAGAGTAAATTCTTATTGCAGGGTTTGGAAAAACTGTGGAATATGATTCACCAGGAATCCTTGAACAGAAAGAAGTGGATTAGGACAATGGATGAATCCCTAAAGGAGATTGAAAGGAGACAAGTCTCTAAAGTGAGATGCAGACTTAATAACTTTTACTTAAGGATAAAATTATTATTTGCTGATAGGGCTGGATGCAGACCAAAGAATAGCTTGTTTCCATAGGAGTCAGAGGTCTGCCAGTAATTCTGTTGTGTGGTGATTGCTTTCTTTTCACCAATAGACTATTCAGTCATTTTATATCCGCATAATCAGAAGAAAATACTTTTTTCCAGTTTCAAGATGTTTCTTTCTTGCTCAATTATCTGTACTAAAGGTGAGCTGCTTTTATTTTCCTGCAAGGGTTTTTTAGCTCAGCCTGTCATCTGGTCTGTTATTTTTTGGGAATAGCTGAGAAAGAGCACAGGCATGACCTAGCTCAGTTTCAGTTGGGGTAGGCTGGGTATCAGTAGCAGATTTGTTGCAGCTGTGTAGGCTTTAGGCTGACTTGTAAAAGTCATTGGACATCACAGTAAATGTTTGGTTAAATAAATAGATACCCCTTAAGGAGATCCTTGCTGCGTTGTTCTCGTGGGCAAACAAAAGCTGTTTGTTCTGTGCCAGTTTGTCCTCTTTGTAATGCAGACATAGTGATAGGTCCAAGAGTATCACCAGTAACTTTATGTTTTTTTAGTTATGAAAAAGGCCAGAGATGGTGACATTTCCCTAAATTTTGTGTTTGCGTAAAACAGGGACTGGTGGATTCACTCCAGATGTTTGAAAGGAAGTTGGTTTGATTTTTAAATTCATATTGCAGCTTGTCGTCAC
>NW_020955534.1:527355-557631 GCF_003031625.1 Empidonax traillii
TGTTGGTTTTCTTTATTCTTTTATTGCACAGATAGCAGATATACTGAAAAAGTGTACAGTGAAACTGGAGGAAATTTCCTTCTTGGCAGCTGATGTTCACAAGCTCATCAATGACGAGGCCATGGTAAATGTTTTATCTGGGGCAAGATAGCAATCTGAATATTCCCAGAATGTCTTTTTTTTCCCCAACTGAAATTCATTTTTTCTACTTATCAATCACTGACATATAAAAGAAGTTTCTGTTTTGCGGGATATTCTTTATCATTTGTATTCTTTTCTCCCTCATTTTGCATGGAAGAGACAATTTATGGTTTTTTTATGTTGTATGCTGATAAAAGACTCCTGATTTCATTTTTTAATATACAGAATATAAACCGAGCACTGTTGGGTAATAGGAGGGCAACTGCCAAGCTGCTCTTTAATCTAATGAAATCAGAGCTTGAGAAGGAAAAATCTCATCAATTGAAATGGCAAGAGAGAGTCAAGGACTGGAAGCTCATCCAAAAGAACCGTGTAATTCAGAGTTTCAGGTCAGAAATTTAATAATCATATTTTGGAGAATGAGTAACACAAAGTGACTAGTGTTCATCTGTGTTTTCTATAAACAGTAATATTTTATCATTTTTTCATTAAACATATGATACATATCACATAGGACATCACATATATAACATTTTCATTATACATATCATTTTTCCATCCTACAGAGAATTTATGGCAAGTGAAGAAATACAGAATAATTCCACTGTGAAAACAGAAATGGAAAATATGATAACGGGGCAGATTGTACTTAGTGAGCGGAGACTGGGGATTTTGCAGCACATTGGGTATGGCAAAAGAGAAACAATTCTTTCTGCAGTTAATAGGGGGCTTGGCTACAAAATGCACTTTGCTTTCTGCCAGCGTGTGATTGTACAGTTCAGAAGTAGGCAGGTCCTAAACTTTTTTTGGTAAAGCTCTTTTTAATGGAAAAAATGCATTCTTGGGTTCATTCAGTGCACCAGCTACACTAAATCGGGGATGATCAAGAGCTAGAAATGCAGGAGTGCAAAAGTAAATCTTAACTAATATTTGAAACATGGTATAAATAAACAGACAAGGATGAGTAGAGAACTAGAAGTTGGTGCTTTAGTCAAGGCATTGTTTCTGCATGGGATTTCATTCGTGTAATAAATTAAGGGAGAATCTGGGGAGAAGGCTAACTGTCTATGTTTGAATATCCATCCTGACAACAAGCATTTTTGGATGCAATGCATTACAATATTTACAGCTTTTTTTTTTGCAATGAATATAGGAACAAGTTAGTTCCTTGTCAGTCAGTTGTTCAGTGGCCTTGAACAACAGCAGTCTCCTTGGTTTATTTTCATTGCTGAGATGGCAGTAAATAAAATAAAGTGCAGTGGTATGGAAACTGATTCATAATTTTATCTTTTAACAACTGACAGGTTTATATGTTAAGATACTTAACTCTTGTTTCCTATTTTGATAGCACCTTGATGCCTCCTATGCACACGAAATCTGAGATAAATGAATGGTACAGAACTCTGGAGAATTTAAACCAAAGTTTAGGTAAATTGGGAAATCATAAAAACAGTCTGGAATTCAAGCAATTCTTTCTTTTTTTTCCAGGCAGTAACAAAGCAGGCAGTTGCTTTGAAAGTGCATGTTTGCTCTTATCTTTGTTTCATGTGTTTTTACATACCTTCTCAAGTTGCTTTGAGTGGGCAATAGGACCCAAAGAAATTGTCTGTGGCATTACCTCCCTTTGGCCAGCACAGGTACTTGTGCATGGTGAGATCTAGCTGGAACTGTCTTGGTTAGAATTAATCCAGGGGAGATAGAAGGTTAATTTTGAATGGATCAGTTCTTAGTCATACAAAAATACTCCTTTTTACCTCTTGGAGAAGGAGAGGGAAAATGTTGGAGATGTTTCCTTTCTCTGAGTCCTATAGAGTGCCTTCCCTCTGTGTGTCTGCCTTCTTTTACTCCAGAGCACGTCCTGTCGTGATATTTGTAGCCGGTGTAGTAGCAGAGAAGTTGATAGCACTTGTAAATACCTTGCTACTTTTAAGCATAATGATAAACAGATTTGAATTAAAACATCTTATATAATTGACTGGTTGTGTCGCACAAGTGTGCAGATCTGCTGGGATCTGTTCCTACGCTGAGATTCAGCACAGGGCTTCTATCACCTTTCCATTTCATACTGCACTGTGAAATACAGAAGACTGTGGTCTTCTCTATATCCTTCAGACACCCACAGTATGGAGTGCGTGAAGAAACTGCGCATCAAGTATGAGCTGGTCCAGGGCAAATGTCGGGAGAAAGTGCAGGTCTGCAAGGTGAGCGTCACAGCTTTGGGAGTTCTTGGAAGGATTGTTGATAGCTGTGTACAGTGTCAGTACAGTAAAAAATATTTGAGGATCCACCAAATGTTGAGATAATAAGTGAAATTACTTTTTAATGTCTGTCTTATTCTGTTAGAGAAGTTGCTTGAAGTTTCTTATTTTGCGAAAGAAATTCCACCTCTCTGCCTCAGTTTCTTTCCTTGTGTCCAATAGAATTGTACTGTTTACAGAATGTGAGATCTGGGGGGTTGAATCTTTCTCTGTCCATCACAAGCAGAACCACAAGAAGTTGTTTGGCCATACTCTCTAAAAGCCACACAGTATTCGTTATATGCATGTCAGTAACTTGGCTTTTTGTGTGTTTAGATGAGCCTGTTGGATATGAATGTTTGCACGGTAAAAGATGTTGAACTTGTGCATTCTGACATGCTTCAGATGGCTGAGAAACTAGAACGTAGGTTTGAAGAAGAACTGGAGCGTATGGATGTACGTTTATCACGTATATTTTTACTACTCCCTGGGATTTGTTTGTTCTTCCTGCACTCCCACCTGCAGTGCCATCTGCATCTGAGGCTATTGATGTCACACTAAAATGAGATCCATAGTGTGAGTGAACACCACAAAGAAAAGAAGCTTGGTGTGATTCAAGGAGAAGAGTTCATAATGATTTGGTTTTTATTTGTTATATAAATATATGATAATTTATATTTGTAATATAAATATATATGTCAGGGATGAATTATATATAACCCAACCTGCCTAGAGGCAGAGGAATAGATCTAAACAATCTCCCAAATTTCTTCCAATCTGATCTTTTATGATTCTGTACAAGAAAATGACTGGGCAGTCATTCCTAAAATGATAGATGGCAGAACTTGGAGATTCTGTACTTTACAGTACCAGAAGAACAATCAGAAGTTTTGATACTCTCAATTGTACAGTATTTATTGTAGAATAAAAATCCACATTTTTATACAGTTTACTGGGATGTTTTTTTCCTCTCACCGTGTTGAATACTGGCAGTGTACTTCCCGGCAGACTTTTGTCATGTTACATATCCTCTTATTCATTCATTTCACCTTCCAACAGTTTAAAAATAACTTAGTCACTTAAATTTTTTTCTTTAGAGAGACTTTAAGGAGATGGCTAAACAGCATGAGCAGCGTTGTCAAGGCTTGTACAGCTATTTTCAGGAGGCCATGGCCCTCTGGGATTTCCATAAACTTCAACTGTCCCAGCAGGAAGGTGAACTTCAGAAGAAAGTAGATGAATGCAGATGGGAACAGGATACCATTATACAGGTATAGACATAAATCAAGGATGTGGTATGATGCAAAGAAAGGACTTCTTAATGCAAAGAGCCCCCTGAAATTCAAAATTAAATGAAAAACTTAATCTTTGACTTTTATACTGGACTTTCTATGAATCAGTTTCATTCTGTCAGGCGCATCTTTGCTAATGGCTGTCCACACTGAGTGGACAGTCATATCATATTCTTGATATGGCAACAGTGGTAAAGATTGTATTTTCACTGTAAAGTCTATTATAAAATCTTATGCAGGTATGGAGTCTTGGTTGGATGTCAAGTTCTCATAACAAGTAACTTAAGGTGACAATGTCAGAAATGTTAATTATATAGAAAAGGTCTTCATAGGCAATGAGCTTTACTAAGGTAGCTTCCCTTCTTGTTGTAAAATATATGGACATAATCCATAATCAAATTAATTGAATCCTAAATAGTTAAGGAGATTTTAGTATATACCAAATGATTTTTACTTGTATTGTTTATGTGGCCTTAGATGAGGAAAGCCGATCTGGATATAGTTTTGGAAAAAATGAAAATGGCAAGCTGTGAAGAAGAGCTGAAGAAATATATGGAGAAGGCCCTTTCTTCTTTAGATCATATTAGAACTAGGTATGAATTTTTTTAGTGTAAACTTAAAAAATAAAGCATACTTTAATGTTGGCTGTACTACTTAGGTCTTGTTTCTGTTGTAGTGTGAAGGTGTGGAAAAACACTGCTTGTTACTTCATGAAATACTGTAAAATGAAATAATGTACATACTGAACAAGGTTAAGGCAAATAATGCTCATATTTTATGAGCAGCACTAAGGAAGACTGGTATCACTCAAAAATTATACCAGATCAGTATGTTATGTAGTATACCATTACATCCATGCCATATTCAGAAGTTAAAAGTTATAGTTCAGATTCTTGAATTACAGGAACCAGAAATTACTCTGCACCATCACCTGTGGTCTCACATTTGATCTTGTTCAAAATATTGCATGGACTACAATTCACTAAGAACTTTCAGTTAGCCCAAATATTTATTTTGGTAATATTTTTGTTACCTGTCTCAGGCATTTGCAATTATAAAAGTCATATAAAAATTGGCACATCCCACTCCCCTGGTTTAGCAGCAGGAGTGAAGATTAAATAGCCTGAGAGGAAGCTGCTGTATTCCCACACCGAGGAGGTCGAGGCATGCTAGAAGAATGATGTGGACCTGAGGGGCCGATGCTTGCACCTCACAAGTGGGATTGTGGTTAGAGTTATGGGGTTGGTACTCTTAATGCTCATTGGAATGATTAAAAAAAACCCCAAAGGTAATGGACCAAGTTAAAATACAATGTGAGATTGCAGAAGGCAATGTAACCTATTGTTATGATCTGGTTATTAAAGTTATTAGAAATGCTTCTGCCCAAATTAAGATGCAAACAAGATCATATGCCAAAGTCAATAGTATAGATTTTATTTAGCAGTAAATATGAGGCAGAGAAAGATAAATAGAAAGAATTAGGAAAAAGGAGGGAGGAGAAAGAGAGTGATAGAGATTAAAATACAAAATATATCACCAGTCATGAAACCCAGCAGTGTCCCATGAGTCCTGTTCTTCTGATCTTCTCAGGGATGAGAGTCCCACAAAACTTAGAGTCCAGTGGATTAATATACATTCAGGGGATGCCAATCACCTACTTTGGGGTGGGGAAGCTTTGCAGTCTCTTGTGACAGGCTCTGGATTTGTTGCCTCACTTGGATCACATGCAGTCCTCTGGTCGTGGAAAGCATCAGGACTGAGTTGGGGGGGTTGCTTTGGGAGTCTTTGATGGTTTGTGACCCTGTCTCAGCTGCCTCTCACATGAATGTCCCATGTGTGTATGGTCTTCCCAGCATGGGCAGATTTTGCCATCACATGCCCAAAACCCTTCTCTTCCACCTGCTGAGCCTTGTTTACTTCTCCTCCGACTTGAGATAACTGGACAATAGTTTTATCTCAAGTTCTTGTCACAGTCCAAATTCCAGTCAGGAGGCGTGTTTGGAAGTGGAAGGTCCTTTGGTGGTTGCAGACAGGCAGTTGCTTCCTTGCAGTTTAACAAGAAGTTTTCTTTTAATTTTGAATGATGTTGAAGACATTAACAACACTTCAGTCTATCACACCTATCTGAATATTTGAACACTTTATTGGGTCTGGCTGAGCTGGTGTTCATTTCCCCATAGCAGCCCTCAGAGTGCTGTGCTTTGCACTGGTAGCTAGAAGGGATTTGGTAACACACCAGTGTTTTGGCTACTGCTGAGGAGTGCTGGCACAGCATTCTCCCCTCTCCAATCCAGGGGAAGATCCTGGAAGGGGGCACAAGTGGGCCAGCTGACCCAAGGATATTCCATACCATGTGATGCCAGCTCAGATGCTAAGGAAAGGAGGAGGAAGGGGGGGCATTAGTTGCTTACAATGTTTGCCTGCATAGCAGCCACTCCATGTGCTGAAGCCCTGCTTTCTTGGAACAACACTTGCTAATGGGAAGTAGAGAATAAACCTTGTTATTTTCCTCTTCACTTGTGCATGTGCAAACTTTTGCTTTTGCTGTAGTGAAGTGCCTCATCTCAACCTTTGAGTTGTCTTCCATGTTATTCTCTCTCCTGTCCGCCTGGGAAAGGCACCTGGTATCCAGCTAAGGTCAACCCATCACAAATATGTACATAAATTCCCCATAACTATCTTTGTTTAGGAGACAAAGCAAATGTAAATGAAAATAGGTGTGGACATTGATTTTTTTTTTCTTGAACCAAGACTCAGCTTGAACCATTAGTTTTTATTTCCAATGAAAACAAACCAGAAAAGCTCATTCAAAGGTGAACACTGATACAGAACAGATATGGAAGACAGTAACTTGACCTCTCATTTCTAATATTCCTTACATAAGCACAGATTTTAAATGGTTTCCCATCCAAAAGGAAAGATGTGAAAGGCTTTGTTGTGAATATTTCCTAATTTTTGTGCATTTATATGTTTGTAATGAACTAATCTCTACTAATAAGCCAGGATGTGATTGTATTTGGTATAAACATATCAAGTGCAACATTTAGCCCAAAGGTTTTATGAGATTGGTGAGAAAGATAAATTTGGATTTAAAGGAACCATAGTCAAATTTATTTTATTTCTGTACATTCTTGAATCTCTTAAGGAGTGACCTTAAATTTGACAGGAATGAGACACTCAACCAAGTTGTAATGGATAAAGTAATGGCTTACCCAGAAGCTGTTTTGCAGGAGTTGATTTCTTACAGCACATCCATCAGCCAGCATTTTAATGTAAAGGAAATCTTCAGACAGGTAAAAATTTTGTCTTGTTATAAACTGCATTTCAGCAAATTCATTTGGCTTTTTAAACAGAAAACTACAGGGAAACAAACTTATATTAGTGAATTTGAGTGTTACAGGTTCTTTAGACAATAAGTGATCTATTCAAGACTGTCATAACTTACTGAAATAGATATATTTTCAGAAGGGATTTGGATTTCTTATAAGCAGGTAAATCTGTATTTTAAAATGGGTTTTTTGTGTGTGTTTTGCTTTTAGAACTTGCAAGGCAAGATAGCCCTCACAGTTCAAGATCAAAGTAATACCTCAATGGTACAAACAGGTATTTTTGCTTGCTTTTTTTTTTCAATCTTTGGATTGTATCCAGTAAGTATTGTATCTCTTTGGATTGTAACCAGGAAATCTGTGCTCTAACTGTAAATGACTAGTTGAGGCTTCAGAAGCTGAACATGTAGTGAAGCAGCAAGCTGAGAGCATTGTGCAAGGAAATGAAAGAGAGGAAAATTGTAGAATATCCTGAGTTGGAAGGGACCCACAAAGATCATCCGAGTCCAACTCCTGGCCCTGCACAGACACACCAACGAAACCATGTGCCTGAGAACATTGTCCAAAGGGTCCTTGAGCAGCCTGGGGGCCGTGACCACTGCCTTGGGGAGCCTGTTCAGTGCCCAAACGCCCTCTGGGGGAAGAACCTTTTCCTGAGATCCAGCTAAGCTTCCTCTGACATAGATCCAGCCATTCCCTCGGCTCTTGGCCCTGCTCACACAGAGCAGAGATCGGAGCTGCCCCTCCACCACCCCTTGCAGCTGCAGACCCCAGTGAGCTCTGAGCTCAGTCTCCTCCAGCTGAACAAGGCAAATTACCTCAGCCATTCCTCATAAGGCTTCCCCTCTAGTCCCTTCCCCATCTGTGTCTCTGTCCTTTGGACGCTCCCTAATAGGCTTAGATCTTATATTGTAGCATCCAAAATTGCCTCCAGGACTCGAGGTGAGGCCACACCAGCACAGAGCAGAGTGGGACAATCGGCTCTCTCAGTCAGTGCCAGAAGAGATAGACAGTTGTCAACGATCAGATGGAGAAACAAACCCAGCTGAGCATGAGGAGATCTTGGCACAGGAAACTGGAGAAACAGAGGAAGATGGAGAGAGCATTCCTCATAAAAGTGAAGAAACTGAACATGCAGAACAAGGGGTAAGCGTTACAGAAGTTAAGTGAACAAGAGAATAAAACTGAAGGTGAAGGCAGTCTTGCCCAAAATAAGGAGGAATAGGAAGTCTTTTTGCTGTGGATGAATAGAAAGTCTTTGTTTGCTCAGTTTGTACACAAAGCCAATAGGGGTTTAGATCCTTCTTATGGACAAATAGAGTGTATAAAACTGTTTACAAGCACTGCTTTTACCCTTGTAAAAACCCTTTGCATGGATTTTTTTTTTAAATCTTTCTTTCGTCAGTGTTGTTAAGCCATAGTGAATGCTTTAAGCTATTTGTACCTAAGTATTGTTTTTTCAGGTCTTTAATTCCATTAATTTATTATCATATCAAAACCCATCTAAGACTTTGACTTTGCCTATTGAGACTTCCCAGCATATATAAATATTGCTTTACGCTGTATAAATGTTGTCCAAATTGAGAATGAAAATGTTATTCTAAATATCCTTAGGATTCTTACATTAGCTTGTGATGTGTTGATTCTATGCTGATACTTCTAAAGGTAACAGATAATGATTTCCAACTGTTCACTAGGCAGTGTTCAATAGCAGTAAGGCAGAAAGTGCTGAAATTGCCATGGAGAAATTTTCCACTGCTAGTGGAAACATTTACACTGTCCTTGGAGTTGAAGAGGCAGGAAAGACTGATATAACAGAGAATTATTTTACAAAATATGAAAAGGAAGAATCACTTCCTATGTACCTGAAATATATTCTTCTCAAAGAAGCAATGTTTGTCAAGCTGAAGAAAAAGTGAGTAGAAAACAGCTTCTTTATGTAACAGACAAATTTCAGCTGTTTAGAAGAAACATTATACTGAAGTGGCAAAAATTATCTAATTATTAGTATATAATCAGATATTTTAATTATAAAATTATAATTGTATACTTATGATGTTATTCCTCTTTTTAAAATTGATGCAAATATAAGAAAATGTTTATATTGCATTGTATCAATCCTTCCAAAGTACCACACAAGCACTTACCTTTACAGAACATTCATATTTTATGGAAATTTATTAAGTGAGAAAACAAATTACAGAAACACAAGTAAAACTTCCAAATTCCCTGCAGAGCCATGAAGGTAAAATGCCTGGTACTCAGTAGTATGCAGTTAGCTCAAAAACTTAACCAGTATAGTGCAAATGGTACTGAAAGCATATCTTCCTATAGTCAGAAGTGAAATTCTTAGAATTAATGTATTTAATAAATTCTTATTTATTATTTAGTGTTCCTCACTGTAATATTTCTTTTTCAATCATAGGATTCGCCTCTGCTTTTTTGAACACTTGGAGAAATGGTTTGCAGAATCCTTGTCCAACTCCCATGTCTTTGTGGCTGCCAAGAAAGAGGAGCTGAATTCAATACTTTTGCTGCATCGTCAGTTGCATCAACAAAAGCAGGAGGAGATACAGACAAATATCTACAACGTTCGAGCTGGTGCTGATTTTTTTTTTACTCTGAGCATTGTATGTCTTTGTTTAGAGATGATCATAAGTGGGCCTAAACTGTCTCAGCATTAGTTGACTCAGTTGTAAAGAACAGCTGAGCAAGGAAGCAGTTGAGTATCTGCAAATTCCCAGTATAATGTGTTACTCATATATTTTCAGAATGATATTTCTATACCTTTTCCTGGTTTGTGCTGTGTTATGTTTGGAAAAATAGATGGGAATGCCTTGATCAACAACTGGATTGTACAAGATGAAGAACACTGCATTGTCAATGTTTGTGAATTCTCATTCGTCTCAAAATTATTTAACAAGAGTTTTTATTGTACAAAAAATAATTCTACGAGTGTTGCAGAGAAAGAATTAGCGAGTTGAGAGAGCTGAAATGCCAGGACCAGGCTTCTGGAAACACGAGAGGAAGGATTTAGCTATGTGAAATATCACTGAGTAACTACAGAGCAGCCATTAATCAAAACTTTTTTTGCATGAGAGTTGTCTGGTTTTTATGGTGAGAAAAAAGTATTTTATGCAGATTTGTTGGTCTTTAACATATAAAGTAAAAAATTCTCTTTTAGGAGAACAGGCAAATCATTTTTCAATTTCCCTTTTTCCACAAAGAGGACAGGTGCTTTTTCTGGCTGCTTTCTTGAGGGAATTGGCCGGCTCTTGATTTATCCAGCTGTCATTCCAGAAGGGAGACCAAAATTGATGGTTTTTTCCCCTTACAAAACCAGGGAGAATGTATTTTCCATTAAAAAATCAAAACTACACTTTACTTTTGTTACAAGACTAAGAACAGAGAGATAATGAAGATGTCAGCAATGAACAAAAATAAAGGAAAAAGAATGCTAAGAGCAAACAAGAGACTTTGTGTTTTGAATGGATTAGGAGCTGCTAAGGATATATGTTTAACACAGGAGAAAAGTCAAAGAAACCAAATAGAATGTATTTTATTTGTATGGTTTAGCTACTGCGAGGTCTGGCTCTGTTTATTTTGCTGCTGCTTTTGGTCGTAGGTTCACTGGGCATTGTGGTAGTCCACAGCAAACAGAGAATAATATCCATATTGTCAAACTTCTTTCCTTCTCAGGGGAACTGTCACTTCACAAAGAGCGTCTTGAATGCCACTGTGCAGGGCTGGGAGAAGGCCTGAAAAAGGAGAAAGCTGAATTTCTCAAATTTTTAGATCAGCTAAATAACACAAACTTAGGCTCCCAAATCCGTAACTTGGAGTTTGACTTCCTCCATGCTCCTAAGACTGAGCAGTAAGTGTGGCACAGGTGTTTCTGGCTGTAAGTCTCCATATTAAATACTCCTGATTGCTGTCTGAGATGTTTCTGGTTTGCCTTCTGAACCTGTTTAATACATCATTATTCAATGAAGACTACTTTATAAAACTTGGAAAGATGTAAAGAATTTCATTCTCTCTCCCTGAAAAAATTAAAATCAGGGCTGAACATGTGGAAATTTTCATCTGTTTTCAAAGTGCTGGCAGTCTTTAAATAGAAAAGATGTTTCATCTGTTTAGATTTTATCCACTTTACTGAACCTGCACAGTAATAGTAATTGACTAATTGATTTTGAAGACAATTTCTCAGTAGCATCAGCTGTTGCTGAAATCTTCCATGTGTTCCTTCAGACCATCCTAGCTCAGGGGGTTACTTTCAGAATTCACTTAATCACTTTTGAATTCTGACATTTGTTCATGTCTTTACAGCCAGCAATCACCAAAACATCATGTGTGTTCATCTTCTGACATGATTTCCCTGTCCTTTATTATTTGCTGTTAGGTCAGCTTCTTCCAGCAACAATCTGCAACCACAGCTCCACAATCATCTGGAATCAATTGGGCTTACTGTGAGGAGTTACCAACACCATCTGGAGGAAGCTTTAGGGAAACTAAAGTGTTCAAATGTAGATTTTCTTAAAACTTGCAGGTATAGAAATATCATGGAAGTTTTGTTTATAAATAGTGACCTATTTCTGGGCATTGGTATTTGTTGCATAGGCGGAACACTAAAATTTAAGTTTGTTTTGTTATTCATCTAGTTTGCTATTTAAAAAAAATATTCTGTTAAGCAACTATTATACTGTTTTCATCACATTTGTGTTGATATCTACATTTTAGGGCTGCTTAGCTAAAATAATCTTGGAGAAAAAGAACAGGCACAGCTTCTGCTTTTGTTTTCAGATTATTTTCAGAGGGAGGTAACTTCTCTTCTGAAGAGGTAAAGTTTTTCAGCAGATATCTTCAGAATGAAAGTAAGCAAATCGACTCTTTGGAAAGTTTAATCAAAACAGATGTGCAGAAAATGGAATCAAGCTGCTTGGAGCAGGTATGCAGAGTTTCATTCTTTGAAATTATATTTTCTCTTGATATAGGTGATTTGCAGTCAGCCTGCTTTTAAGTTGTAACAGTAAGACTGTTTTCTTTGGCAATTACATGATGGAAAAAAGAAATAAAAATGGTAGGTTCTATTATATAAGTTTTAAAAAGTGAAAAATTACCTAGTCCTGTCTCTTGTTTCTGGCATTCCTAAAGGCTACTGAACTTATCAAGCAGTCTGAAAAAAAATTTGCTGATGTCTCTGTGAGTCGAGCCTTTATGGAGAAGGTCCAGCGATCTTTGAGATGGCTACAACAGCAAATCAAATCAGAGGTACCAACAGAAACATCAGGACTTTCCTTAAACTCCGTATAATAATTTTATTCTATTGAAGAGATTTTGGCTGAATTCAGAGTGGACAAACATTAAGTAACTTGCTATGTTAATTCAAAACCTGTTTTCTGTCACTGTCAGCTTAAAACTTTATTTTTACTGCTGCAGCTGTGCTGGAACGCTATGGCCCTGCAGCACATTGAGTATGTACATCTGAATTGACCAGCATTTTTGTGTGGTACAGCGAAGGGCATCAGGTGTTGCTTTTGTGAATTGCTGTTTTCAGCTTCTCCTCTGAGTTCCAGGGACTTTTACCTGTTTTTTTTATCAGTGGTTCTAGTGGTTTGAAGGTGGAGGCTATGAAAATCCCCTGAATGGGGATTTTACTTCCCTACTATCTGCTTCTGCTTTAGGTAGCAAATTCCAATTTGCAGTCAGTGACATTGAAGTCTTACCTGGAGAAGCTGCAGCAGAAGAGAGATGCTTGTGCTCATCCTACTGCAGATGAAGAAGTAAGTTCTAAACAGCACAAAATGTTATTTATTTTGAATTGTTAATAATTGCTATTAATTTGACTTGCTGTGCATGATTGCATAAGCTAATATTTTTAAGGTAGACTTGTGTTTCTTCACATTTGGGGGGTAGGCAGAAACACAGAATTTTTGCTCAGGAAGGTCCCCCACCTCTTTTCCTCTTTACCAGACCAAAATATCAACCTCTATGAGATCTCATTACTTCCATGTCTGTGTACATAAGCTAGTGACAGAACAGAGGCTAATGATGTTGTTTGCTAGAGTCAGCATGTTTGAAAAGGCCAAAGTTTCATAAATACTATAGTACCATATCTTTCAGGCTTCAGCTTCTGAAGAGTTGTATGATTTTGCTAAAGAGGTGTTGAAAGAGCTGAAAAAGAGAAGCCAGTATCTTGACTGCTTCTTAGAAAAAGCAATGATCCCACATGCCAATGTAAGTATCAACATTCTCTATATTTTATTTAATGTTGAGAGAATTTCCTAGTGTAGATGTTTTAAAAGTTTTTCAGAATCCATGCTTTGAATTTTCAAATGAAAAAAGAATCTGCATTATACCAAGCTGTCCAAGACACTGTAACATTAGGACATTTTATTAAGAGGTTGAGTAAATCAGCAGTCAGCACCAAGTTTACAAAACACAGTGAGTTGCTCAGTTCTTGAGTTTGTTTTCAAGGCATAGCGCTATTCATAGATACATATTTCATGGATTTCTTTAAATAATTTAAAAAAATTAAACATGTCCTGAAGAGATTTTGTTTTTATCAAATGGGTTGTGTTTTCATTCTTGCTTTTGTGGAAAGTCTGTCTTTATTTTGTAATCTCAGTGGATCATTGTTTTGAGAGTATACCTTTAAATACTGTTGATTATTTTGAGAACCTATGCTTAACTGCTGTGAAGTGTTTTAGAGTTGTAAAACTGTAACAACATTGCTACTAGAGTGACAGAAAATTTTATTTCAGCCTGTCAAGCAAAATAGTGTCTGTTTGGAAGATCTGCTTTAGTAGTCAGCTACTGTGTGGAATGCTTTCACTAACTGCCTGCTACAGTCAAGAGGGCTTCATTTTTCTTCCCATTTCAGGAGGACTTTACCACTCTTGCCATGGATGGGATGTTACAAGATTCCATTGCTCCTGCTGTTCAAACAGAGAGTCTCAGAGATAAGAGCAAAAGGATGGTAATGGGGCTGGATCCTGAAAAATTCCCCTTGTTAATTCCAAGCAGAATGGATACTTCAGCACTTCATGATTTGGCAATAAGTGTTATCCAAAATTTAGCTGGGTGAGTACTTGTTTGCCTAAAGGTATTTTTCTGTCCTTGTCTTAATTTATATTTTCTTTGCTCCATATACTGCTTCTCTCCATGAGGCTCATGATACACTACAAGGGGCTTCACAACAGTGCTCTAAAATTCATATTCAAGAAGCATATAAAGGTTCTCCTGAATTCATATTTTGCAGAATACCTAGTATATCCAGACCTACTGAATAGACTGTTAGTAGGTAGTACTACTACATACTTTCTGATCAGTCTGAATTACAAAATCATTCTAGCTGACACTGATTTCTTTTTAAAAGCAAGATCTCTAACAGCAAAAAATATCCCCTTTTGAGTAATAAGTGACATCTATTTTATAGAACAATGATCAATTTTAGATGTAATGATTTAATTTTTGTTTTAAAGGTGATCACCTCAAAAGGGGATTCCATGCTACATAGTCGACTGAAAACCATGCTGTGAAGAGTATGAAAAGTGTTTGATTTGCAAATAGTATTTTAATGCAGTTTTGCTTGTAGAAATTCCAAAATTTCAGGTAAAGAGTTAGTGAGTCCCATTAAAGTACTTCAATATACACTGTCGGTTGTAAAAGTAACCCTAACTGTTAAATATGATCTCAGAAATTTAACCACACTTAGCTCATGGTAGGAATGGAGAACTTGCCAAGGTCTCTATATAATGTAGTGTGTAGTATAGAACATAAACTAATGGGATATTCAGCAGCCCCTTATCTCTCTTTTTTGTTTTAGATTTGACCCGTCCAAACAATCTCCAGACTTAAATCAAGAGGGAAATGATCACTCTCGTTCATTAGGACCAGGTGTGCCTATATTTCTTTTAATATATTCTGTTCATCTAAACTGTAGTTCCTATCATTTTACTGCACAAGTCTAGCATGTTTCGGACCAGTGGCTTCCCTGCTAGTTCTGAGTGGTGCATCCCAGCTTTTTTCTTGGTCATCTTTACTTTGCAATAGTAAGATGATTTTTGGCTCTTAAACCAATGAAAGCTGCAGAATGAGATAGTGTTATAAAGGGTATCTCTGTTTGTGATAGCAAAAGGGAAAAGTGATAAAGAATTGGAACAGAGGTCATGAAAATATGTAGGGAATCAGGGATACTTCTCAAAGTGTGTTATCAGCCACTCAAATGTGAGCACAGAGGTAATCCCAGGTACTAACTATTGTAGTGTTCTGATTTCCCCATCTCTCTTCTGCAGAGCTTGACTTCTCCAGCCATTTTCAAAGGTATTATCTGCCTCTTCCAGAATTCAAAGTCCCTATCACAGCCAAGACTATGAATGTAGCCCATTCGTTCTCCTTATTCATGTTGTTCACATTCTCCTACCTTCACGTTGTTTTATATCTCCTCCTGTCTGTCTATTTTCTGTGACGTCTCCAGAACATAACCTTTGTTGCTGTTGCCACTTCTGGGTTGCTTCAGTTACAATTGTTTCTGTAGTTGTGCCCTACATATTGTAAGGAAACAAGAACACAAAATTTATGTCCATATAAAAAATACTTCAATTGGCATTTATACAATATTCTTCATCTTTCCTTGTTAACTAAAAGCCATTCTTCCTCCAATAAAGAAGAAGGTATCCAACGCAGCTCAGATCTCCAAGAAATCATCTTGGGATGAAATGAAGTCAAAAAAAAGGTGAGACCCCTGAAAGGAGAAATTCCACTTAAAATATTCCTATGCAGAAATTTAAGTAAACTTTGTGCCCTGCCTGTTCATTGAAAGATCTTAATGCTTTTTTGTAGGAACCTTTTTTCCATCTGTGATTGTCATTTGGGATCTCTCTTTATGTCCACATGATCAACTTTGGGGTTTGTTTGTTTGTTTGTTTGTTTGTTTGTTTTTTTCCCAGATTGTGGCTGGAAAAACATTTTTCTTTTTCTCCTTGTCTGCTGCTGTTTTAGATTCTGAAGTTGTTGAACTACAGACTAACTCTTAAATCAATGTGGCTTAATTTTGGGTGTGGCATCTAAATAGTTTGTCTTCAGCGTAGTCCACAGAGCAATGACATGAGCTACTGTAACAGTGAAAACAACAGAAAAGTTTAGAACAGCTGAGAGTTTAGAAGAGAATCCTGAGAATCTTTTTCTATCAAAAAATTATTTTCATATTGTGACTCAGGAATGGTATTCTAAATCTATTTAGTGTTCCACCTGAAACACTCCAAACTGTGCACCATTCACTCACTTCCCTCTCCTCTTCCCCTTGTGGTGGGCTGGCAAGGACAGTGAGATAAGAAAAGAAATGGCAACAATATGAATAACAAAGTGTACAAGAGAGGCGAAGGATTCACAGGTGATGCTCACCACAAGGAAAGCCCCGACAATACCCCTTTCCCTACCCCTGGCAATCACAGGAGGTGGTACAGAATAACCTCCAGGTCCTGGCCATGCCACCTCCTGGCTACTGCAAAAATTAACCCTGTCCTGGCCAGAACCAGGACACACATAATACTAGTTTTAGAGTTATATTTTTATGATTTTTTTCTTCAGTCTCTCTCCAGTTATCAGCCAGAGAAGCAAAACACTTGTGGATAGTATCAAATTAATGTTTTTCCTTCCTAGCGAAAAGAAAAGCTCCAAATCCATTGTCAAGGACAAGAGATACCAATTATTTGAAAAGAAGCCTCCAAAGTCTGAGTAAGTCATGTGTATTTGCAGAAGAAGAAGTTAATCTGAAAAAACCCTCTATCTATCTAATCTATGTATGTATGTATCTGTCTATCTATCTGTCTATGTATCTATCTATCATTGTGACCTGTAGAGTTGACGATTGAATTTTGAGATATTCAGCCTTCATATTTTTTGGTCAAAGTGCTTACAGAACAGTTCCTTTTTGTAACATCCTAATAATGAAAATAAAAGGTCATCTGTTTTATTCTGTTTAATGTCTGAAATGGGAGGTCTCATTGGAGCCCATTTTGCACATTTACAAAAAGGGGGTGGGGAATGTGAAATAGCCTGTCTTTCCATTATTTTCACATCTGAGAAGACCAATAGATCTTATATGCTACGTTCTTGTGGTCAATATTCCATTGTTAGAAAGAAACATGGAGCAAACAGGTCCCATTCCCCTTCTCTAGGACAACTGTATCTGTGCAGCTGTACTCTACAGAACTGACATATTTTGTATGTGCTATGCAAAGCTATTCAAATTAACGCTTAAGATGTTTAAGCACTTGGGAATTTTATTCCCCATTGTGTTTTAAAATAATTCCAGTAAACAGCTAGACCCACCTTCAAATATTTTTGGTTTATCTACAATGCATGGCCACCTCTTAAGGTAAGTTAGGTACAGAAAGTTGGCTAGGATTGCTTTTTGATGTGGCAGTGCTCTCTAGTCATCATTTACAATAGCTCCAAGTCCTGACTGCTTCTGAAGAGAACCAGTGCTAATGTGGGGGAGGGATCTTAGGCATTCTGAATATTTGTTTTTGTATACTCTGAAAAATGTATTAAAATTAACCTCAATGTAATATTTGAATAGCAGTGAATATTGCCAATGTGATCATTTTACAGTGTGATAGTATTTAAAATTTTTTTAAAATTTTGTTTGTTTTCAGTACTTTTAAGGGGATTATTATGAATATTCTCTGGACAGGTAGCAACACCTTGCTTGGCCTTGGTGAGGTAAGAATACCTTGTGTTCTTACATCACTGTTGCTTTCATAGTTCCCCTTCTGTGTCAGAGAAATAATTTGATTCTTTTCCATACTTTTCAGACCATCCAAAAATTTTCCTTCCTTTTCCTACTGTTACATACTTAGATGTGAGTCATTTGAATGTGTTATCAACAATTTATCTGTTTTTTTGTGCCCTTCTGTAGGATTTTTATGGAGTAAAGACAGCTCAGATGGGAATACCTAAAGATCTGCCAGAGACTTTTGAAGATTGGGCAGAAATGCTCAGACAGAAACTATTGTCATACAAAAGGCAGGCAGATGATTACTACAATTTCTGTCTTAAAGGTAAATTCATTCATTTAAGACTTTTAACCTCTTGTGTATGTAGTTTTTTGATATGTAAGCTGAAAACTGCAGTGACCAAGAATTAGGTCTTTGTCTTAATCCATCACACTCAGTGGAAAAAATTCCAGTTGATTTCACTGGAACTTGAGCCAATATTCTTTTTAAAGTATTCTCAGCTACAAAAATCATACCAGAAGGGTGCTTGACTAAGTTGAAAGACCTGTATAGGTCATATCTTTAAGCAAGTGTATGTTTCTCAAAGCATTTGACCTAAGGAAAGGAATGGTAGAGAGAGAATCTCTGAGAGAAAATTCCAGTCTATTTGACCCTTGCAGTGGGTATTCAACTGGACTGAGTGGGGTTTTTTTCCTTGCAATTAATAGTTCTGTGTCACACCCCCTATTTTTTCCTCAAAAGAATTCCAGGATCAGCTGAAGTGGTTTGAGGAGGAGCTCTCTTCTGTCTCCCAGTTGGCAGTGGATAGTCTTTTAAAAGAACATGAGCAGAAACTCAGCTCTTCCACTGGTCAGATTCAGCACCTCTTCAACAGACAGCTGGAAGAGTGGGAGAAGCTGAAGGTATCTATCATGGATCTATTGGAATGCTTCCAGTGTAAGCAATGCATCTGATAAAATTTTCTTTTTCTCATTCTCACTGTTTGCTTCATCAGTCCCTGCTGAGCTGAGGTGCAGTTTCTGTGTTTGCAGTTAGTCTGGGCAATTCTCCTGGAAGCTTTGTATTCCTGGAACTCAGTCCTTTTTCTCCCTTCTTCCAGCACTGGTCTGCCTTTTTCTTATCTTGTCAGCTCTGCCTGTAACCTTACACTTGGACTGTCAACTCTGCAAGGGCTGTGACCTTGTGGTAGGGCCATACAGGTCCCACTGTATGGGTGCACTCCTTTGTAGGAACTATGATACACGGATAATGAAATACTATTATTTACTACTATTCATAAAAGAGGCATATTTTTTCCAGTAATGTCAGAACTCAGAACAGAATCATAATGGAGATCATGCAGAAGATGCTACAGTAATTTCAGGTTTTGTTGCTCTGAGTATTAAGTTAAATTTAGGAAAAAATTACAAATGTAGAGAGATAAAAAGTATCTTCTTTACCACTTGATAGGAGAGATGATTATTTACTGAAAACAAGCCCTGAAATAGCTGTTTTCTTTGTCTTTCTGAATACTTTTATGTAAAATGTTTTGCTTTTACTTCTTCCTTACCATGACTCAAAGTACATTATTTACTGAAGGCATTTCTTTCTTATGTATTTGCTTAAAGACTGTGCACCAGAGAAAATTACATTACTCTCTGGGACACCCAAACAACTCCCTTCAGCTGGAGGCTTTGTGCCAAGAGGAAATAAAAAGACAAAAAGCTCAAACTGATGGTGTTCATCTCAACACAAAGATGCTGCAGGTAATTGTAAAACCCTTGCTTGCTGTCAACTTAAATGTTGCATTTGGAAAGGAGAATGCATTTTGGGTACATTTTTCCTCCCCATCTAAAGGAAACTTGAAAATGTTTTCAGTTTGAGGCAATCCTGGTCATATATCATTTAACTTTTAAGTTTTGTATTGTCCACGTTAGATCAATATTGCCATGAGTACATATGCACTCATACATGTGTATAGATTTATCATGGACCTGACTGATCTTTTGGATCATTCATAGAGCATACTGGCTAGGAGCTTAATTGTAGGTAGGAGTGTTAGCTGCAGGGGTGACATCCTCTGGTTAGTTCTCTTATTTGCAGACAACAGATGCCTGGAAGGGTTTCTTCTCTGTGCATTTCATTAGTGCAAATAATTGACACTTTTCCACACAAGATTAAGAAGTGGAATAAGCAGAATTTTTCTTTTTTTTATTTTCTTCTCTCAGGCCACTTACTCCAAATTCTATACTGTCTGCACAGTATATTTTTAATTCCAAAGTAAGAGCTCCTTCTACTCATAACTCTGCATACAGACACAGAAACACAGATACCCTCTTTCAGAATAACACCTGCCCAAAGCACTTCCACCCAAAGTACTCTTTGCTTTGGGAAGAAGGATGCATTTACAGACAGTTATGTTTCTCAGGTTTAACACAAATATATAACTAATGGCTACCCATGCACAGAACTCTACAGTTTTGTGAACTTTAAATGATCAGGCAGTGTTAAGAATACTGCAGAGAGATGCTTTGAGACCCTTTCATGTGCAACTTCAAGCTTTGTTATCTGCACCTGCTGCAAAATGTCAAGGTTGGATACTTGTGTAGTTCTTTTGGAGCCAAATTAAAAGGACAGGAGATCAAATCATCAAAAGAATTTCTCTCACTTGTCTCCAATATCCTAACAGGACTGTGCTGCTGAGTGTGCTCAGAGCTTTTTTTCTGCACTGGCTGCCCTCACTGAAGAGCTGCTCTTGGAATTAGATGAAACCATCACTTCTGGTGACATACAAGTAGCAGGTAAGTAAAGAAGAAATTGCTTGTTCAGGCCTTCTCTTCCTTTTCAAAGACTGCAGCAGACCGCCCCTAGGAAGAAGAGGCTTTTATATGCTATAATATTTTAAATGGAAAGATTTGTATAATAAGGCACACAAAGCTATTTCTTGAAAGTGTAGAGCATCAAGCTGCATATAGTTACTCCAAAACAATCATGTTTCTGCCACTGTTTTGCTTTTGCTGAGTAGATCTTCTGTTATCTCCCAGAAACTGAAATAACTAGAGAGAAGTTGTCGACTTTAATCCATCGTAAACAAGCTGGACTTCCTCTAGAAACCTCTAAAGTTCAACAGTTAATCAAACAAGGGAGGAGGTAATATTTGAAGATACTGAACACTGTTCTTTCTAATTTCTCTTCTCTAAATTGATAACAGGCACTGTCCTCATAGTTTTTTGCTGCACTTGATGAAGCTGCTGAACACTTATTGTAAGGCTCAGATACATGCAGGTACTCCAAAGATATCAGGCAGTGGAAGGAATTAGGAGAATTTATTTTCAAAAGTTAAGAACGCTTAACATATCAGCACAAAACTGCACTGGGCCTAGGAAAAGACATGCCTCCTGTTCTTCTCAGGCCTTTTAGTGTCCCCAGCACCCCCAGCCTTCAAATGTTTATGTGACAGCTTATCTTTTCTCATACCAGGGAGAGCTTCTCTGGAATGCAGAAAGAGAAAGCTGTCACTGGGAAAGATGCCTCTTTCCGGGCAGGAAAGCTTTCTTAAGTGAAAAACTCAGTAAAATCTTCTGGAAGGGTTTTCTACACTTACACTCTGCTCATCCTTCGTGATGTCATTGAACTAGTTATGGGGCAGTTTGGGTGGTTGGTGATTTTAAAGAAAGAATAGCAACGGATCCAAATAAAAGAGAATTACATATTGTATTGCAAAACAATACAATGTCATGGCTATTACTATGCCACTTGCTAGCCACTAGTTATCAGTTCAGCACTTTCAGATCTATGAATATACTGTGTATTGTCATTCAGAAGATAAGAACTCAATACTGTGTAGACACCCTGAAGTTTTAAAAGAAAAGGTGGTTGTACTAAACAAAGAAATTTTTAGTGTAAACCTTTTGTGGAGATTAAAAAAAACCAAAATTGATCCTTTGCACTTTAGCACAAGTGACAATAATTAGTATGATACACTCTCTTTTCTAAGTTTCTGTCTCTTGTGTTTTTTGGTTGGTTGGCTTGGTTTTTTAAAGGACTTGGCCAGGAATACCTAAGACTACTCTTCATGAAACTCCAGACTATGTTCTTTGCAGAGGAACTGCATCAGTTTCAACAACTCGGACTACCCTGGGCCAACTCGCAGTGTTGGATGTGAGACAAGCTGCATACAGGGTGGGTCTCAAGGGTAGGCAATGCTCTAATCTTAGGAGCTAATGGAAGTGAGATGAAGATCTTGCACTTCCGCAAAATTTAAATATTGCTGATAATTTAGTTCCAGAAGTCTTTAAAAGGAGGACAGAAGGGACACGGTGAATAATTAATTATTCATATATTGACAAAGGTAGAAAATAAGTGGCCTCTATGCAGTCTTCTGGCAGAGTGGATCAGGACCTGGATTTAGGCAAAGTAAATTTATATTTTGTCACTACCGATTTTGTCCTTAATTGTTTTTTCTACAGAAATACAAATGTAAGCTTGAGCAGCTGTTTGCCCAGATCAAAGAAGAAAGTGCAGCTCAGCTGCTGGCAATTCAGCGTTGGGAAGATTGGTGGGAACAATCCATCCAAAAGATAAAGCAACTCTACCTCTGAGATCAGTCAGTTCTTGCTGAATCTTTCTTTGTTGGTGTAAATTGACAAGTTTGTACTAATGTCATCAGTGTTACAGAGTTAGTCCAATACAGTTTTTCCTTTTATGTTACTAATCTGCTGCATTGAAAGAAGCTAATTTTTACGTTTTTGCATTGTGTTACCGCTCGTTTCCTCATATGTAATTTTAAGACAATTCATATACTCATCTTTACAATTTACATAATCTTTTGGTTTGGCTACAGTATCATCTGTTACTATTTGCTTATGAGTATTTGTGCACACAAACCCTTTGTGCAGGGGATCTTAATGCATACGTATTAGCTGAGTTTGTTTTGTTGCAATTTTGCTACTTTGAGTTGGTTTGGTCCGAAAACTTTGCAAGGCATGGATGAAAACTATCCCTAACCCTTGTATCAAGGCCTCTGTGCCCGAGCACCTCTGCTTGGAGATCTCTGATTGAAGACGGCCAACCTGAAAAAGAAATACATTAGGTTGTCTTGGTTCAACAAGCCTTGCCTTGCCAAGCCTGCCTCTCCCATGGCTTTCCTTGCCTCTCCTGCTTCTCCCATGTGTCGCTGACCATTACCCACCCCTTCTTTCATTGCCATCCCTTGCCTGCCCCTGCCTTGCCTTGCTTTGCCCCTCTCTTGCCTCTCCCTTGCTCATCCTTTCCTTGCATTGCCTTCTTTGCCCTTCCTTTGCCCCTCTCTTTCCTTCCCTTGTCTCTCTTCTGCCTTGCCCCTCTCTTGCACCTCCCATTCCCCTCTCTTGCCTTGCACTGACTTGCCCCTCCAGTGCCCCTGTCATGCCTCTCTTTTTCCCCTCCCTACCTTGGCTTTGCCCTGCCTTGCCTTGCCCCTCCATTGCCTCTTCCCTTGCCTTGTCCTCCCATGCCTTGCCCCTCCCTTGCCCCCTCCCATTCTTTTCATTTTCTTGCCCCTGCCTTGCCCCTCTCTTTTTCCTCCTTTGACCCTCTGTTGCCTTGCAATGACTTGGCCCTCCTATGCTGCTCCATTGCCTTTCTCTTTCTGCTTCCTTGCTTTGGCCCTCCTTGCCCTTGCCTTGGCCCTCTCTTGCCTTGCTTTGCCTTGACTTGACTTGCTCCTCTCTTTCCTCTCTCATGTTTTGCCCCTATCTTGGCCCTCCCACGCCTTGCCCCTCCACTACCTCTCTGTTGCCCCTCCCTTTCCTTGACTTCCCTGCTTCTCTCTTTCCCCTCCATTTCCGCTTTCTTGCTCCTCCTATGCCCTTTCCTTCCCTCTCCCTTTTCCCTCCCTTGCCTTGCTTTTCCTTGCCTTGACTTGCTTTACCTTACCCCTCCTTTGCCTTACCCCTCCCTTGCCTTGCCTTACCCCTCCCTTGCCTTGCTTTGCCCCTGCCTTGTCTTGCCATACCTCACCTTGTGTCTTGCCTTGCCTTTCCTTGCTCCTCCCCTTCCTTATTTTGCCTTGCTTCTCCCTTGACCTTCCTTGCCTTGCCCCTCCTTGTGTTATGATCTAGTTGGTGAGAGGTGCCTCTGCCCAAATTAGGCTGCAAATGAGACCATATGCCAAAGTCAGTAATACAAATCTTATTTAACAGTAAATATGAGGTAGAGAGATAGAAAGAAATAGAAAAGAGTAGGAGGAGAGAGACAGAGGGAGACAGGTCCTTCTTCACCCTGGGCTTCTTGGTGGTGGGGATCCAAAGGATTATTCAAAACTTTTCACTATTTATACATTTTAGCAAACAAAGGAAGTAATGCTTATTGGCCACACAGTTCTCCTAATGGTTAAATGATTCTCTTGCTTCTAATGCTAATTAGTTGGCATGCTCAGGCTTCTGAGTCGGTGGGTTTCTTGGGTTGGTGGTCACAATCTCCCTGTGGCGGAATTACCTTTTACCCAGTGGGAGCTGATTTCAGCATAGTAGTTGAGATGGCTTTCCTAGTGTCCCATAAATTCTGCACTCCTTGTGTCCATTATCAGTGATCTCCTTCTCTCCCCAAGCTCCATCAGCTTGCCCCTAAGTCTGAGGCAACACCTGGATAACAGTACCACCTTTATTATTTTTTAGCTCACGTTCCCACTGTGGGTAGCTTATCAATGGAGGTATATTTGGGAGGCTTGAGTGGTCGTTAGCGGTTGCAGATGCCAGCTGTCCCATTACTTGGCGTCATCTTTGACCAGTGATATGCATACGAGCACTTTGCAACAGTGGCAATTTGCAACAATTTTTGTCTGGATGCATTACCCAGAACGTACTAACCAGATCTTGCCTCTCAGGTGTGGAGTTAGTGCTACCCTGTCACTCCATTCTGTGCTTATCTCATGGCAGAGTCCCTCTGTGGCCTTAACAGTGTTTGAGACAGGCAACTGTACACTGTAAGTCCTTACACCTTGCCTGTCCTTTCTCCTCCCTTGCCTTACCTTGCTCTTCCCTTGTCTTGCCCCTCCATTGTTTTGTCTCTCCATTGTCTCGCCTTGGCCCTTCTTTGCCTTGTCTTGCTTTGCCTACCCTTGCCTTTCCTTGCCTACCCCTCCCATGCCTTTCCTTGCCTCTCCTACTTCTTCCTTGTGTTGCCTACTCTTGCCCACCCTTTCATTGCCGTGCCTTGCCTGCCCCTCCCTATCTTTGTCTTGCCCCTCTCTTGCCTTGCCTTGTCCCTCTCTTGCCTTCCTTTGCCCGCCTCCCTTCTCTTGCCTTGCCTTACCTGTCTGTCCCTTTCTTTGCCGTGCTTTACCTAGTGCTGCCTTGCTTTGCCTTGCATACACATCCTTTGCCTTGCCTACTGTCACAGGTTTACTCGTTCTAAAAAACCAGACAGGGAGTTTTTCTTTCCCTTGCATCGCTGTAAGGGGATGATGTTGAACAGGGGAGGGTAGTTTTGCCGTGGGTGATTGACGCCCCCAGAAGAACTAACCAGCAGATCCACATTCCAAGCTGATGGCCCTCCAAAGACTTTGCAGAAGGGTGATGAGTTGTTGGGTTTTTTCTCTCTCCTCGGAAATGGGAGGCACTTCACTTCTGCCGTAGCTCAGGGAAGGTGTGTGTGGAGGGGTCGAAGGTTCACTTTGTTTTAGGCCTGCTCACCTGGTTGTTTCTGGCCCTGGTTTGCCTCTGCTTTCCTGCACCCTGTTCTGCCTCCAGCTCAGACCTGCTCAGACTTCATCAGAGAGGTTTGACCTACCTGCAGAGGAACCTTTTGTGGAGGAGGTCACCCTTTCCCTCCTCTGCTCCCGTGTTGGCAGGGGTTTGTGTCCATTGATGAAAGGAGGGAAATCCTGGCCACAGCCAGCCACAGCCAGTGTGAATTTTGTGGGAAGAGCCCCCTTTTTCCCCTTTTCCCCTTACCCTTCTCAGTGGGGGGAGATCTCCATTTCGGCTTCTCCCACATACTGGGGCCCCGGGTGATGACCACCAGAACCCAACAGCGCCCCCTGGTGGCCACCACAGAGCAACTGCAGGCTCTGCTTCTCCAGCGATCCAACAGCATCCCCTGCTGACTGTGGTTGGAATTGTACAAAAAAGGCAGAAAGTACTGAACTGTTTCCCTTTTTGAAGGGGACTTTTGGGTGCAGGATTATTGTTTGGTTGGTTTTATGTTGTTTTGGTTTTTTTGCCATTACATATATATACTTTCATTAAAAGGCTGTTATTTTTTCTTTCTCCATACTTCCTCAATTGGAGCCTCTCAATTTCAGATTTACAATTGTTTAGAGGGAGGAGCTTGGTCTTCCTCATAACTCATCCTCCTTAGCAAAACACTTCAGTCTCATTAAATTAAGTGACCTACCCTGTTTTTTCCTTGCCTTGCCTACTACTCCCTTGACTTTTGGCAAGGTAATGCAAGGGAGGGGTAGGAAAAGAAAGGGAAGTTAAGGAAGGGGGAAGACAAGGCGATGGAGGTGTAGGCAAGGCAAGGCAAAGGAATGGCGGGTGCGGTAAGGCAAAGGAGTCATAGGTAAGGCAAGGGGGGGAAGTCAGAATCACAGAATCACAAAATCAGTTAGGTTGGAAAAGAACCTCCTGAAGTCATTGAGTCTGACCTATGACTAAATGCTACCTTGTCAGCTAGTAAGTGCCACGTCCAGTTTTTCCTTGAACAGCTCAAGGGACAGTGACTCCACCACCTCCCTGGGCAGCCCATTCCAATATCTAATCACCCTTTTTATGAAGAAATTTGTCTTAGTTTAACAAGATTACAACTTAGAAATTAAGAAACTTCAGGTGGAAATGTGGAAAAGAAACAGCATTTTATGAACAAAACTTGAATAAACAACAAATGGTGCAATCAGAAACTTTCAGGAGAAACAAAACAAAGTCCCAAATCCCTGGTGGGGAGGGGAGAAACCCACAGCAACCTGGGGAGGGGGGGAAAGGCAGGACTGTCCTGGCAGTTCAAAAGCTGCTCACAGCCACATGTGCTTGCAACCAGCAATGAAAAAAAGTTTTCCCCCAGGCAGTTTCAAAAGCAGAATAGCTCACTCTGAGATGGATCGGTCTCTCTCTCTCTCAGTTGTCCTCTGCTAGGTGTCCTGCGGGGAAAAAAACTTCCTTTCAGGAAGAAAAAAGGAGGCATCTGAAAAACAGGCTCCCAGTCTCTCTGGTCCGTGGACCAAACCCAAAAGCCCATGAACAAAGGACTCCCCAACTGTCCCTGCAGCAACCTCTGTTTCCCAAGAGCGCTCCCCCTTCCCCTGCTCCTGCACTGCCCAGCTCGTGCAGCCCTGCTCCATCCCCTCCCTGCACCCCCCCTTCCCCAGAAGAAACAGATGGGGGGGGGGCATTTGGGAAAAAATTTCAACACCTCTTTTCAGATCTTTGACATCATCCATCCCTGAATTTTTTCCCATACTAACATGCTATATCGGATTCAAACTTTCGAACCTTATACATACATACATACATACATACATACATTACCCCAACTATATACATATTACAAATGTTTACATACAAATACAGGCACAATGTTATAGGAAATTTACCCAAAAATGAGGTCCCCTTGAGATATGCACCGGGTTTCTCCATCTTCCAGCGTTACCCACCACGTGCTACCTGATCCTTGAGCAAAAACAATGCCACGAATGGGTTTGCCTTTGCTTGAGGCAGGATTAATCCAAACTGTTTTACCTCTTTAGCTCTGAAGTGAATTACTGGGATTTTGTCCCGATCTACAGTGTGAAGGGACTCTGATTGGGCAGGGCCGGCTCAATTGATGGAGCCTCTAGTGTTGACTAACCATGTAGCCTTCGCTAGGTGCTGATCCCAGTGCTTGAAAGTCCCTCCACCCAACACCTTCAGAGTGGTTTTCAACAGTTCATTACACTGTTCAACCTTCCCTGCAGCTGACGCACGGTATGGGATGTGATACACCCACTCAATGCCATGCTCTTTCGCCCAGGTGGTAACTAAACTATTCTTGAAGTGTGTCCCATTATCTGACTCAATTCGCTCTGGGGTGCTGTTCTGCCACAGGACCTGTTTTTCGAGGCCCAGGATGGTATTTCTGGCAGTGGCGTGAGGCACAGGATGCGTCTCCAGCCATCCAGTGGTGGCTTCTACCATGGTGAGCACATAGCGCTTACCTTGACGGGTCTGTGGCAGTGTGATATAATCAACCTGCCAAGCCTCACTGTACCTGTATTTATTCCAACATCCAACATATCACAGGGGCTTCAGCCTCTTAGCCTGTTTAACGGCAGCACGTCTCACAGTCATGGATGACCTGAGAAATAATGTCCATGCTTAAGTCTACCCCTTGGACTCATGCCCATCTCTGCCCTGATGGCCAGAGGCATGGGCCCATCATGCTAGGAACAACTCTCCTTTGTGCTACCAGTCCAGATCCAGTTGTGACACCTCAACTTGTGCAGTTCGGTCTGCCTGTTCATTGTTGCGATGCTCCTCATTGGTTTGATTTTTGGGCACATGGGCTTCTACGTGGCGGACTCTCACAATCAACTTCTCTACCCGGATAGCATTGTCTTGCCATATATCAGCAGCCCAGATGGGTTTTCCCCTACGTTTCCAATTGGCCTTCTTCCGTCTGTCCAACCACCCCCCCAGAGCGTTGGCCACCATTCACGAATCTGTGTAGAGATAAAGCTGTGGCAACTTTTCTTGTTCAGCAATCTCCAACGCCAATTGGACAGCTTTGAGCTCTGCTAATTGGCTCAATTCACCTTCTCCTTCAGTAGCTTCTGCAACTTGTGTGGAGCTCCAGACAGCTGCTTTCCATTTACGTTTTATCCCTACAATGCAACAGAAACCATCAGTAAAAAGGGCATAGCATGTTTCTTTTTCTGGTAGTTGATTGTATGCTGGGGCTTCCTCAGCCCGTACCACCTGCTCCCCTTCTTCTTCAACTTCTAGACTAAAATTCTCATCTTCCGTCCAGTTCGTGATGATTTTTAGGATCCCACAGTGATTCAGATTTCCAGTATGGGTGCACTGCATGATCAGAGCGACTCACTCCATGTAGAGAGAGAAAGGGGCTTTACCTCCCTCGCAAATGCTTGTTCGATATCCACATCCTGGGCCAGGGATCCCAAATACTCTGCTTCACTGCCATCAAGTGACAAGCCTTCACCCATGAGGTTCCACACTTGAATCAGCCAGGTCAAAATGGGTTCATCTTGGCATCGAGTAACATCGTTCTGCACATTGCATATTTGGGAACCATCTCAGGCTCTGGGTCCTCCACAGGTTGTGAAGGCCCTGATTCCCCATCCTTGTTAACTGGGCATTTTGACTTGGTTTTATACTTCTTCCTCTGCACTGGGGTCACTTCTACTGGCTGTGACTGCCCTCCTGGCGTGACTGGAGACTGATCACTTGTGATATCTATTGGTTTCTCTGCTCCACTGTCTTTCCCTTCTGACTGTAGTTGATGTTGCACAGTCCCTACCATGGTGTGCTAAGCATGGGCTAAGGTCCAGCACATTGCTATGAGCTGTCCATCTCTGGAATTTATGGACCAATGTTCTTTCAGGCACTCAGAAACCTCACAGGGGATCTGTGTTTGGTCAGGGGAGAGCCTCCAAACTATCGGGGCTGTAGCACAGTGGCAGGCTGTTGGACAGGTTCCTGGGTAGGGTCCCTAGCATCTGGGGTAGGTCTTGGAACAGTTACTAAAGACAACTTCACCCTTTCTCTAAATGCTGGGTAGGCCACACTGCACAAACACAGCAAAAACATCATCAAAAACAGAGTATCTTTTATATCCAGGGGAAAAAACAGCCCTTCAGAAGCTTCTGTGGTAGGGCCATATGAGAAGTGGGTGAAGGGTTGAGAAAGAGCATTTGCCTGCATTACTCCCCTAAAATAGCTACCATTATCAATAGAACTCCAAAAAAACAGGAACCTGGGTTGTGGTAGTAATGCATGCATGTATATATATTCCAAAAGAGAACTACGGGACCAGAATTTTTCAGCCACTGGTACCAATTTACAAACTTAATAGCAGCCACAACTATTGCAGCCATGGTGTCTGTCTCTAAGTGATCCATGGAAAGACCATATACACTGCCAAATGCCAAAAGAAGTTGGACCACATGATGGCTAATGGTGTCTCTATATGCAATACACAGAGGGTTTATTCCTTTTTCACCTTTCCTCTAGTCAAGCCCCAGGATTTGGACACCAATTAATGTCTTAGTTTAACAAGATTACAACTTAGAAGTTAGGAGACTTCAGGTGGAAGTGTGGAAAAGAAACAGCTTTTTATTAAAAGAATCTGAATAAACAGCAAATGGAGCAATCAGAAACTTTCAGAAGAAACAAAACAAAGTCCCAATTCCCCAGATGGGCTGTTAGGATTACAGTTAGGGTTATGGTTAGGGTTAGGGTTGAGGTTAGGGTAAGGGTTTAGGGTTAGGATTTAGGGTTAGGGTAGGATTAGGGTTAGGGTTAGGGTTAGGGTTAGGGTTAGGGTTAGGGTTAGGGTTAGGGTTAGGGTTAGGGTTAGGGTTAGGGTT
>NW_020955534.1:558449-578164 GCF_003031625.1 Empidonax traillii
GCCCCGCTCTGCTTTGCTCAGCCCCTGCTCTCTGCTCACACACAGCCCTGTGGAACTTCACAGAATCACACCCAGTATTCCAAGTTGGAAGGGACCCGCAAGGATCATCGAGTCCAACTCCTGAGCCTTCACTGCACCATCCCCCAGAGTCACACCACGTGCCCGGGAGTATCGTCCAAACTCTTCTTGGACTTGAACCCAACCAGCGGTGCTGAACCCCCACACAGGCACCTCCTGCTCCCAGACAGCAGCATCTCCAGCTTCTGGGGAAGGGAGAGGGGATGCAGCCATCACCTAAGTTATCCCAAACAGGGTATTCACATCGAACCTTCATGTCTGCCTCACCCCTCCAGGAGGATTTGTGGGCATGTGCTGGGAATTCCTGGAGGCGCTGCCATTGCTGGAGGAGCTGCCTTTTGGCTGTTCCTCCCACTGTCCTGGCTTTAGCTCTCCTGAAGGAAACATTTGCTTAGAGAGGCCTCAAAACACCCCCAGGTCCTTCTCCATGAAATACCCTCCCTCCCAGTTTTGTGAAATCACCTGGTGCAGGCGGGGAACATGTCCACACAAGTTCTCTGAGAGGGGCAGAGGCAAATGAGAAGAGCCTGGAAGGTCTCTGGGCTGTAAACAAAGCACCTCTCTCAGTGAGACACAAGTGAGGGAGACCAAACTCCTCCCTCTAAGCAACTGTAAATCCAAAATTAAGAGGTTTCACGTATGGAGAGGAAGTATGGAGAAATGAAAAATAACAGCCTCTTATTAAAGGATATATATGTAGTGGAAGAACAACGAAAAAGCACAAAACCAATCAAATAATCCTGTACTAAAAATCCCCCTCAAAAAAAAGGAAACAGTCCAGTACTCCTCGCTTTTTGTCGCAATTCCAATCCCGGTCAGCAGGGGCCGCTGTTGGATCACCGGAGGAGCAGAGCCTGCAGCTGCTCCGTGACAAGGGCGATTTTCGCCCCACGCCCCGAGAAGGGGACGACAAAGGGGATGTTTCTGCCTCATCCAAAGAGGAGGGTCAGGCGAAATGTCCCCCAAGAGCAAATCTCTGTCTCCAGGAGTTTTAACAAAAACCTGCTGCACGGGACTCATGTGAGGACATCAAAACCCAAACCACATGGGGATATGCAAAGCTCTTTTTTCTAAAACTTTAACATTATGGCAAACCTATATATACCAACTGATGACAATTTTGATGCAGGAACAGATGGTATCCTGTGACCTCACATGGTATTTTAACACTCCAATGGCATGGACCTTTCTGGGTCCAGCCAGGGCTAAAAATTACTTTTGGCTGGGATTTAGGTTTGGAAAGAAAATCCAAGAAAAGAAATGAGGAGCAGTAAATCAGTATAAATATGAAGGCTTCAGGGTCTGGTGGATGTCTCAGCTGAGCTCAGGCCGCAGATGTCTCCCCTTTCTCTCACCGTGCACCTCCACAGACCCTTTGTGTCTCTCCAGCCACCCCTTTGTATCTCCAGGGCTGTCACTGGGCAGCTCAGCCCCATTCCAGGAGGGACTGTGGGAGGCAGAGGTGCAGTCAGGGACAGAAATCCATGTTTGTTCTCCCCGGGAGCAGAAGCACCTGAGCATTGCACACCCCCATAGCCCTGAGCACAGCAGGGCCTCTGCCCCTGTGTGCCTGTGCAGCCAGGGGAGCATCGGGGTGGGCACAGAGAAGAGCACACCCGCAGCTGGATCCCGTGGTTTATGGACACACAGCTTCCTTTGGACACAGGACATGGAGATATCTTCACTTGAGGGGCTCACGTCTCCATGTCTAATCCAGGGAATAGATTGGATCTGGATTTATCCATCAGACATTGTCAATACATGTGCGAGTCACAAAGATGCCTTCGGATCAAGGCATCCAGAACACATTTCTGATGGGCCTGGGCCTGGTGGAAGGGCTGGGTGTGGACATGTTGGCATGGCTGGGCTTGTGGGGAGGGGTTGCCCTGCCAAGCCAAATGAGACCAAGAACTTCCCAAGCCTGACATTTGCAATGGCACGTGTTCCATCCCACCCACACAGGAGTCAGTCAGGATGTATCCAACAGGACAAAGCAGATGTCTCCACAGAATCTTGGGCTGCCATTCCCTTGGGATATGGAAGACAGGTGGGATGGCATTCTGGGGTAGTGAGGCATTGGTTCTTTGGTGGCCAGGGAGCATTGCAGAATGGAGAGAATAGACCATGACATCTGAAAGGGGCTGATGGCTCACAGGTGGGGCTGCACTGGGCCACTGTCAAGAGTGTGTTCTTTGGTTTCCAGGGGCCATTCTGGAATGGAGAGGGTAGATCATGACATCACAAAGAGTCCCATGGCAGACATATTGGGCTGCATTCTTGGGGTGTGAGGCATTAGTTCTTTGGTGTCCAGGGGCCATTCTGGAATAGAGATGATTGGCCGTAAAATCACAACCAGGCCAATGGTAAAAAGGAAAGGCTGCAATGTAGGGGTGTGGTGCGTTGGTTCTTTCAGACATCATTCTGGAATGGAGAGGGTAGGCCATGACATCACAAAGGCAACCATGTAGCACTTTTGTGGCTGCATTGAGGGGGTGTGCATGCAGTTCTACCCAGGAAAGAAAGCCCTGAGCCTTTGTCTCTCAAGTGCAGTTGCTGCATCACTCTTGGCACAACACAAAGAAAAAGAGCTTTCTGTGTGGGCACCTTTGGTCTGGCAGGTATCTTCATCCATACTGAACACTACACCATACTGAACACTACACCTAAAACCCTAAACCCAAACCTAATGCTAAACTTTAACCCCTAAACATAACCCTATCCTTTACCTTAACCCAAACCTTACCTAAATCCTATCCTAATCTAATCCTAATACTAAACCTTATCCTAAATCCTAGACCATAACATTAACCCTAACCCTGACTCACCATCTATCTAGTGCAGTTGTTGCACCACTCTTGGCACTACACAAAGAGCAAGAGCTTTCTGTGCAGGCACCTTTGGTCTGGGAGGGGTCTATCTTCATCTGTAGTGAATTTTGGTTGTCTGTCTCAGTTTAATGAGACAGAAGTGTTTTGCTAAGGAGGATGAGTTATGTGGAAAAACCAGAACTCCTCCATCTAAGCAATTGTAAATCCAAAATTAAGAGGCTCTGACTGAGAAAGTGTGGAGAAAGGAAAAAAAAATAACAGCCCTTTATTAAGGGATATATGTGTATTGGCAGAACAACAAAAGAACACAAAGAAAACAACCAAACAATAATCCTATATCCAAAAGTCCCCTTCAAACAGAAAAATAAACAGATCAGTTTGCATTTCTTTGGTGCAATTGGAAGCACAGCCAGCAGGGGGCGCTGTTGGATCACTGGAAGAGCAGATCCCGCAATGTTCCTGGTGTCCAGCAGGGGGCGCTGTTGGACATGGCGGTTGCCATGGGGGGTCCCCGGGGGTGCAGGAGAAGTCGAAAATGGAGATTTACCCCCTCCCCCCCCCACCGAGAAGGGCAAGAGCTATGTATGCAAGCACCTTTGTCTGGGACACCTACACCCTAGACCTACACTTAAAAAAAAAAATTAATAAACCTGAGCCTAATGTTAAACCCTAAACCCTAACCATAAACTAACTACATCCTTAACTGCAACCCAAAACTTAAACCTAACCCTAACCCTAACCAAAACATTACCTAAACCCTAACCTTAACCCTATCCCTTTCTCTAACCCAAACATTACCTAAGCCCTAACCCTAACCTAAACCTAACTTTAAATTTGACTCACCACCTACCTAGTGCAATTGGGGCACCGCTGTCAGAACTATATAAAGAGGAAGAGTTTTCTTTGCTAGCATCTTTGGTCAGGGAGTTTTCTTCATTCTTATGGAATTTTGGCTGTCAGCCTGTTTCAGTCCAGCATTCCTACAAGCGAACGACTGGCATTCCACCTGGGAAAGAAAGCCCTGAGACTCTGTCTCTCAAGTGCAGTTGTTGCATCATGCTCAGCACTACACAAAGAGCAAGATCACCTTTGGACTGGGAGGTATCTGAGGCAGCACTAAACCCTAGACCTAATCTTAAAAAAAAAAATCTAAACCTGAACCTCATGCTAAACCTTAAACCCTAACCATAACCCTATCCCTTACTCTAAACAAAACGTTACCTAAAACTTAACCTTAACCTAACCCTTACCCCTAACCCTAAACCCTAACACCCTAACCATAACCCTTAACCCTAGCCCAAACCCAAACCCTAAACCCTAAACCCTAAAGCCTAACACTAATCCCTAACCCCTAACCTTAAACCCTAAAAACTAATCCTAAACCTAAGCCTAACCCAAACCAATGAAAGGGACATTGGTGGCATCACTGGTGATGAGTGTCACCACAGGGGATTGATGAAAAGAAAGAGACAGCAGTGATGTCACAAGGACATCGGTGACATCACATGGGACATCACTGACATCACAAGTACATGACTGACATCAAAGTGGTATCAGTGACATCACTGGGGATATTGGGGACATCACAGGGACACGGGTGACATCATTAGGTACCAGTGACATCACAGGGAACTGTTGAAAAGAAAGGGACAGTATCACAGGGAAACCAATGACATCACAGGGGACATTGGTGACTTCACAAGGCCAGGGGTGACATCAGTGACTCCAGTGATATCATCAAGGACAATGGTGATATCACAGGGGACAGAGGTGATATCACAGGGAGATGGGTGACGTCACTGGGGACCAGTGACATCACAGGGGACTGGTGACAACAAAGAGAGCCGTGATGTAACAGGGACATTGGTGACATCACAGGGGTCTGATGACATCACAAATATATTGGTGACATCACAGGGACAAGATGACACCTCTGGGCACGGTGGTGACACCACAGAGACAGCAGTGACATCACTGGAGACCAGTGACATCACAGGGGACTAGTTAAAACAAGGGGACAACTGTGATGTCACAGGGACATGGGTGACATCACAGGGGACATCGATGACATCACAAGGACAGGTGTGACATCACAGAGACACCAATGACATTATCAGTGACACTGGTGGCATCACAGGGGACAGTGGTGACATCACAGGGACATGGGTGACATCATTAGGGACCAGTAACATCACAGAGGACTGTTGACAACAAAGGGACAGCCATGATGTCACAGGGACATCAGTGACATCAGAAGGGATAGTGGTGATTTCACAAGGTCAGGGGTGACATCACAGAGACACCAGCGGACAGCAGTGACATCATGGGGAAAGTTGTGACATCACTGGGGACACAGGGACTTCCCCTGGGACACCATTGACATCATAGGGGCAGCGGTGACATCACAGGGGCAGTGGTGACATCATTGGGAACAGCAGTGACATCACAGGGACAGTGGTGACATCATTTGGGACCAGTGACATCCCAGGGACATCATGGGTGCCTCCCACAGGACATGGGTGACACCCTGGGGACAGCGGTGACATCACAGGAGACAGTGGTGTCGTGGTTTTACCCCCTCAGCCCATCCCTGGGGCTGATGATGGTTTTGTCCAGGTAATTTCCGGACAAAAAGGCCAATCAAAAGTCCAGAAACGCCTTTGCTAATTACATCTTCAAGAAAACGGAAGAGAAGGTTGTTGGCGCAGTTGGAATTAGAGTAGCAGCCATGTAGGGGAGAGGAGTAGCCGGCCCGAAGCACGGCCGGACTCCCTCCTCCCCGGCTTGGGCCGGTGGGGGGGAGAGCAGGTGCAGCACTGAAGTTCTCCCTTCTCTCTTGTAAGAGAGTGAAGAGAAAAAAAAAGTTTAAAAGACGGACTGCTTTAACAGAAACCGCTGTGGAAGAATTCCAGCCGAAAGATAACGGAGCTTCCAAGGTCGGAGGTGGCAGCTAAAACTGCAGCAAGAAAAGTAAAGTGCGAAAGGGGGGAGGCTTGTTTCCCCCCTGCCTTTCTGCTCTTTCTCCTCAGCAGGGAAAAGACTGAAAAGTAATCCCTGCTACTTGTAAAAGTGTGTTGGAGTAAGGAAACTCCCCATGCAACTGATAAAGAAGTCTGTGGATGTACCAAAGAGAACCAAGGCTTCATGAGAAGGACTGAAGTGAGGCAGAGTCCTGGTGGAGATTTGTAACCCTGAGGGAAACCTGTGCTGGAGCAGTGACGACTCAGGTGGGATACTGAGATCCGTGTGTGTGTGGATCTATACTGCTGTTGAAGATTTTGTGACCCTGAGAAATCTCATGCCGGAGTGAGACGGCCCATGTGAGATGTTGGGATCCATGTGTGTGTGGATCCATACTAGACCTATGCGGAGAAGTCTATCAAGGACTGTTCTCCCATGGGGAGGGACCTCCATAGGAAAACAGGAGTGGACTCTTAAACCATTATCCCCTGTAACCCTGTGGAAGAAGATCCATAGTAAGCAAGTGTCCCCTTGCAAACCTATGGAAGGAAGACCCTTCAGGACCTGAATAATCTCCAGCCTTCAGTCTTAGCCCAGGAGGGGGGTAAGCCCAGCCCCAGAAGCCAACACAGAGCGAGAAGGAGAGAAAAGAAGTTCCAACTGCAATGAAAGTGCTGCTGCTGAGAATTTGTTACTAGAAAGAAAGAGAGCTGAAACTCTGAAAATACAGAATGAGACTACTTCTTCTCCTTGGACTAGTATAAAAGGGAAGAAGTATTTCTGTAAATATATAACACTTCAACTTAAGTAGAAATTGCTATAAATATAGTTCTTTAGTTTTTAATTTATTAGTAGTTTTTATTTTACTAATAATAAATGTCTATACTGTTTTCCCCAAATCCTGTCTCTCTTTTGTCTACAAATACCTTCTCTCAACTAGTAGTAATTGTGTGGGGGGTGGAAAGCAAAATTGACCCAAAGCAAAACCACGACAAGTGGTAACACCCATGGGGACAGCAGTGACATCAAAAGACACCAGTGACATCATAGGGACAGCAGTTATGTCACAGGGACTTTGGTGACATAATTGGAGACCACTGACATTACAGGGGTCTGGTGACATCACTGGGGACAGTGGTGACATCACAGGGACAGGGGTTCCACCCCTGGGGATAGCGGTGCCATCAAAAAAAGGGACAGCGGTGACATCACAGGGGTCTGGTGACATCACAGGGACATGGTGCCACTGCTGAGGTCAGTGGTGACATCACAGGGACTTCAGTGACATCATTGGGGAACAGTGACATCGCTGGAGAGAGTGGTAACATCACATGGGACAGCCGGAAAATCACTGGGGACACAGGGACCACCCCTGCCCACAGCAGTGACATCATTGGGGACCAGTGACATCACAGGTTTCTGGTGACATCACAGGGACATTGCTGACATCACAGGGACAACAGTGACATCACAGGCACAGTGGTGACATCATTGGGGACAGCAGTGACATCACTAGGACAGTGGTCCATGACTACTGTAGCCACTGCTGTCAGACAGGTGGGCCATCCCTTGCTGAGTCCATCCCACTGTTTGCAGTCGAGCTCAGCCCTCCTGGATGGCCCTGCTTGGTGGCCCAAGATCCCCAAAGCCATTCCTTGACGTTCATGGCACAACAATCAAAGGGGCTTCGTCCCGTCAGGCAGAGCCAACGCCGGAGCCCTCCTGAGCTCCCGCTTCAGGCCTTTGAAGGCCTCGTCTGTCTCAGGGCTCCACAGGATGTTCTTTTAGGTTCTTTTCAGCAGGTCATAGAAAGGCTTTACAAGTACTCCATACTGATAGAGACATAAACTACACCAACCTGTCATTCCTAGAAAGGTTTGGAGATCTCCCACTGTTTCTGGGCTGGGTGTCTGGCAGATGCCTTTCTTTCTTGCTGTTTCCAGGGAACATTGTCCACCAGAGACTTCATACCCCAGGTACACCACTTTCTCTTGCACCAACCGTGCTTTCTGTCGGGAAACTCGGGAACCGTTTAAACCCAAGGAGTTTAAAAGAGAGATTGTCCACTGTACACTCACTTCTTCTGTTCCGGTCGCTATGAATAAGTCATCTCCATATTGTAGAAGAACATCATCTGCAGTTGGCTGTGCCATTGTTCCAGTTCTTTGACTAGCTGCTTACTGAACAAAGTGGGACTAAATTTCTGTGGGAAGACTGTCCAACTTCATCGCATCTTTCTCCCACTAGGGACAGATTCCCACTCCAAAGCAAAAACCTTTTGACTTTCCTGAGCTAGGAGTAGACAGAAAAAGGCATCTTTTAAATCTAACACTGTGAATCAGATCAAATTATCTCTCAATTTTGTTAGAAGTGTATAGGGATTTGCTACCACGGGTATAAGATTTTAGTTACCTCATTTACTCCTCTTAAATCCCGAACTAGTCTGTAAATTCCACTTGGTTTCTTAACTGGGAGAACTGGGGTGTTAAATCTGACTCACCCTCTATTAGAAGTCCCAATTTCAAAAAGTTTTCACTTATTGGTTCAATTCCTTTTCTGTCTTCTAACCTCAATGGATATTGTTTCCTGACTACTGGCTTTGCTCCTCTATCTGAATAGGAGTTGTCTTTTTTGATTTACTGGGTACATCTGTAGCCCATACCAAGGAATACACTCAATCTTAAGTTTGACTGATATTTTGATTGTTTTGCTCTGGCTTTTCGTACCTCCGGACCATACTCAGGGCTGATATTAGTTGTTTACCTGAAATTCAAGTTTACCTTTTTCAAATTTAATCACAGCTCTCAGGTTTTCCAACAAATCTCTACCCAACAGAGGCTTTGGGGAATTAGGCAGATCTAAAAATAGATGAATCCCCATTTTTTCCCAACTTTGTACTGGAGGGTTTCAAAAAGAAAGCTTTTTCTGATTGGTCTGGTACTCCCATGACTTTAAAAAAACACAACTTTTAGGTACTAGTTCTTGGTTTAGAACCGAAAATGTGGCTCCAGTGTAGATCCAAAAGTCTAATTCTTTTTCACCTTCCCTTTGCTCCATTTTAACCAGTGGGTCTGCTAGGGAATGACTCACCGTTCCCCCTCATTCACTGGTGTCATGGTTTTGCCCACCAGCCCATCCCTGGGGCTGAGGATGGTTTTGTCCAGGTGATTTCTGGACAAAAAGGCCAATCAAAAATTCAGTGACGCCTTTGCTAATTACATCTTTAAGAAAACGGAAGAGAAGGTTGTTGCACAGTTAAAAATTAGGGGCAGTAGCCATGTAGGAGAGTAGCAGGCCCAAACAGGGCCAGACTCCTTCCTCCCCCGGCTTGGGCCGGGGCGGGGGCAGGTGTAGCACTGAAGCCCTCCCTTCTCTCTTGTAAGAGAGTGAAGAAAAAAAACTTTAGAAAGACTGACTACTTGGACGAGAAACCGCTGCAGAGAAATTCCAGCAAAGAGATAAGGAACTTCCAAGGTCGAAGCTGGTAGCCAGAGGAGAGAGAAGAAAAGTTCGAAGGAGGGAGAGCTGTTTCTTCCCTTTTCACTCTCTCCGTTCAGCAGGGAAAAGACTGAAAAGTAATCCCTGCTACCTTTAGGAAATTGTTGGGGTGAAGAGACCCCCATGCGGTTCACAGAGGAGCTTGTGGATGTACCAAAGAATTAAGACTTCATGAGAAGGACTGAGGTGAGGTAGAGTCCTGGTGAAGACTTTGTGACCCTTGAAGGGAACGATGCTTATGCCGGAGCAAGGACGGCTCGGATAAGCTTAGGATCTCAGTGAGAGATCCATGCTGTTACAGGAAATTTTGTGACCCTGAGGGAGATCCACGCTGGAGCAATGACGGCTCAGGTGGGATACTAGGATCCGTGTGTGTGTGGATCCATACTGCTGTTGAAGATTTTGTGACCCTGAGAAAACCTCACGCTGGAGCAAGGCAGCCCAGGTGAGATGTTGGGATCCGTGTGTGTGTGGGATCCGTACTAGACTAGACTAGAGGTCTATCAAGGACTGTTTTTCCCATGGGGAGGGACCTCCATAGGGAACAGGGGTGGACTCTTAAGCCATTATCCCTGGTAACCCTGTGGAAGAAGATCCATAGTAAGCAAGTGTCCCCTTGCAAGCCTATGGAAGGAAGACCCTTCAGGACCTGGGTAACCCCCAGCCTTCGGTCTTAGCCCAGGAGGGGGGTAAGCCCAGCCCTGGAGCGAGAGAGAGAGAGAAAAAAAATTCCAGCTGTGATGAGAATACTGCAGAGTTACTAGAGAGAGAGAGAGCTGGAACTCCGAAAATGGAGAATAAGACTACTTCTCCTCCTTGGACTGGTATAAAGGGGGGAGGAGTATTTCTGTAAATATAAAGCACTTTAACTTGAGTAGAAATTGTTGTAGATATAGTTCTTTAGTTTTTAACTTATTAGTAGTTTTTATTTTACTAGTAATAAATATTCATGCTATTTTCCCCGAATCGTGTCTCTTTTGTCTGCATAAACCTTCTCTCAACTAGTAGTAATTGCGTGGGGGGTATGAAAGCAAATTGACCCAGAGCAAAACCACAACAACTGGTCTGATGAGCGATGACAGCTCCTCCTGGGTTCCTATTTGCCAATTTAGGGTAATCCCGTTTCCAGTGTCCCTCCTGCATGCAATAGGCACATTGATTTTGTCCCACTCTTGCTTGTTGGAAAGGTGAGCCCCCTCTTCCTCGCATTGCCTGCCCTCTGCCATGACCCCTAATATTTGAATTCGGAATTAAAGCAGCAACCAAAACCTTTGTAAGTTTTCTATCTTGTCTTTTCTCCCTGCTGTTGTACACTTTCCAGGCTTCATTTATTAACACCTTTAAATCTTTAGTGGAAGGATAATCAATTTTCTGTAACCTTTTTCTAATATCAGGGTTACTTTGTCCCATTAACAACCCCACCAGTTGTTGTCTACCTGCCTCTGATGATGGATCCAGGGTAGAGTGTTTTCTCATGGCAGCTCTAAGTCTGTCTAAGAATGTCGTAGGGGTCTTGTCCCATCCTTGCCTTACATCGTACAAGGCAGCCCAATTCACTGTTTTAGGTGTAGCATTCGGCAATCCCACCTGGACCAATCTTCTGTACTGTTCCAATAACTTTTACTGGCCCGGTTTGTTTGGGTCCCAGTTAGGTTTTTGCACTGGAAAAATATTATCTATGTCCCCCTTAAAATATTTGTTGCAATCTGCCCTTCCACATGATTTCTTGCTGCTTTTATTACTAGTTGTTTTTCTGTTTCTGTCAATTCTGTCAAGTTGTTATCTGACCAATCTATGTCCTGATTTTTCCCAATTAATTTAAATCTCTTACCCATCTTTTCAGGATTTTCCCTACACAGTTTGGCTTCCTCCCTCCAGCTGTTCAAATCACTTGCCCAAAACCGCACTTTCACTTTTGTTTGAGTGCCTGCAGCTGTTATTACTGATCTTAAAGGGGCAACAGTGTGGCTGGTCTCAGCTCTAGCTTTTGTTCTACCCCCAGTCTTGCCCCTAGCTTTCTGTCCCATGGTCCAACCCCGATGTGTACTATTCATCCCCTCTTGGGGGTCTTCCATACTCTCTGCTATACTTCAGTGTCTGTCGCATCTAATCCCGATTCCTGCGGGCTGTCAGGTCTCTGCCTGACGGGCTCTGGTCTCCAATTTACCCTACTGGGGATCGGCTGCAGTTCCTGAGGGTCTATAATGCTCTCCTCATCACTCTCTCTTTTTCCCAACTTAAGACACTGCTATCCAACACAACAAGGATCACAGCAGCGTTTCTTAGGCTTATGATTTTTCTGACTTTCTTCCAATGCCAAAACAAAAGGCTCTTGTGGTGGGATATTCTGCAGTTTTTCTGCCATTCAGGTTTATTTCTTAAGGTGAAAACCATATCTGCTTACATTACTTCATCCCACCTTTGCTCTCTATGGAGAAACAGCATGAGCTGTAAAATTGCAGTGTAATTAAGACTTCCTTCGGGTAGCCATTTTCACCATCACCTAATGTGTACAGAGGCCACCAGTTTTGACAGTACTTTAAGAACGTCTTTTTGTTCAGATTCCCTCCAGGAATTCTGCCTAATTCTTTCCAGTGTTTTACAATGCATCCCAGAGGTGTTTTGGTATTTATCTCTTTGCTCAGCCCATTCCCCATCTCTCTAAGGAGTCTGGTATATCTATCTACAACATATCAGTTGCTACTGGTGGCACCGTGCTTTTCTCAGAGCACACACCACAGTCCAAGACCTCTATTTAGCCTCATTTCTCAGTCTCTTTGAGAGGATAACATACCTTAGCTACAACCCCCATTCATCAGATTAAATCAAATTATTGAACACTCCCAGCATCAGTAATATACCACCCTATATAAGGATCATGAGCCCACACAGGTTCCCAATTACTAAAGTTCTCAATTACTAATAGATCATATCCCTTTTGTTCTAAATGATCTATAAATTTATGCAATGTTCCTCGTAATTCTTCAAGCACTTCTTACCGCTGAATTTCTTGTTCCAATTCTAACTGTGCTCTGCTCCACTCAACATCCTCTAGCCAAGTGGATTTCTTATAAAACTCTGGTTCTCGTCTCAAAATATTCCTCAGTCTATCCCACCACTTCATATATTCACTGATGGATCACTTCGTCTGTCTGTGGCCTGTGCCCAGCACAGAACCACAGACTGGGACTCCTCACTCGCCTTGAAGTAAAAACTGTGTCTCATACATACACTGACACACTCCAAGCTTTCCCAAAAGTTTCCTTCTCTCATCTATCTGTTTTACAGGGTTTAATCGCATCACCACACAAAGACGCAAGATGTTGATGTAGACCACAAAATACACACTTCACAGCAGATTGGAGGAAACTTTTAGAAACGTAAACCTATTAGTTGTAGGATTGATATCTTGCCCACCGGGTTTCTTCCAAGCTTTGATTAGCCCCACACCCGATACAATATAAATTCAGAGTTCGATTTAACCCTATCTCTTGCATTCCCCTGGGTCCTAAAGCGTATTTATGACAATGGTTGCATAGAGCACTCACATATAATGAGCAGTTGCAAACAGGACAAATTTTAATTCTAGGTTTCAAACGGCATGGTAAGTTCTCAGCTACTTGCTCAGAGTTACCAGAATCCCTTCCCATAAAAGATCTTTACTTGACTCTAATTTAAAACATAGAACAAGACAGCACACAAAACAAATGAAACAGATAAAACAACAGAGAGCTATTTCAGTTGTTACATTCCAGGACTTCCTTAAGAAGACAAGAAGAAAATCCAAAGGAAACTTAGCATCTTAGCTCCCCAAATCTTAAGAAAACCTAAAGGAAACTTTTCGCTTCCCAAATCTTAAGACAACCCAAAGGAAGCATAAGAACAAAGCCCCCAAATCTTCAAGTCAAAACAAACAAGTTTTGGCCAAATGTAATATAATACAAACCAAGAAGGTGTCCCTTCTCATAAACCTGTGAGACAATGTCCCATCTCCCTCTTAAGAGGTAAATTCAACGAAATTAAACAAAAAGCAAATATAAATACCTTTTTATGTTGAGCTGAAGTCCTTGTCCACCTGTGTGAGAAGCCGAGGGGTTGGGGAGTCTCGCTGATGGAAGATCCAGTTGGGGGCCCCTGAGGGTCCCCAGGCCCCCTGGATTCCAGCACCAGTGGAGTTAACTGCTGCTGGTTTGCCAGGAAGGATGCAAAAATGGCACAGAATTAAGTGCTCAAGAGACAAATTTTGTCTTTAAGCAGCAAGCATTTATTCTGAGCACCGTTAGGGATGCTGGCCAACTCGTGTTTGGCAAACTAGCTCCTGAGTTTCCAGTGAAAAGTCAGGTAATTTATACAGTTTTCATGAGAGGTTACAACATCTTTATGTACATATTCATATGATTGCAACATCTAACCATGCATAGTGATACTAGGTGGGGTTTAGGTGGAGCTTGAAGAGGAGTCTTCTAGAATCATCTTTTTTGGAGAAGGAGTGAGTTAAGTGGTCATTCCTGTTCTTTGACCTCATCTTGGGGGTCTTTTGCTCTTCTTCCTCATGTGAACTTTTCAACTTACTTTGTTTAATGACCTAGTTTCTGGAGTTTGCAAAATCTCCTGACCCATGGCCTTCTTATCCCCCTCAAATGCCTACCTTATCTTTATTCATGACTGCTGGGCTGCTCAAAGAACATCCCTTCTATCTCTTACTTCAGTACAGTCAGCAGAACAGAACAAGCTGTCTCTGTTATATTTCAATATGACCAGAGCATCTTTGACAGAACGTGTTACCAAACTCCATCTTAGTTAATCCTTAAAAACCCTGCTCTGTTCCATGTACAGGAGCATGGCAGGCTTGCAGGCGGCAACTCGGAGGAAAGCACAGGACAAAGGAGTTTTGGCATTGATGGGTGGTTGAATGGAGAGAGTTTTAGTGCCTGGACCAAACAAGTGGTAAAGCTGGGCATTTACTGCCTGCCAGTGCTCGTCCAGAAAACAAAAAGGGGGAACTGTGGGAAAGGGCTGGGCTGTGGGCAGCTTAGGCCTTGAATTCAAACAGTTACAACTGTGAGCTTGTAAAGGAATGTAAACATCCAGAATGAGAAAGCAGAAGAGGAAAAACTGCAGTAAGTAACAGGTGTTGTTCTGAGATGTGCCAGCAGGCGCAAAGACACTGAGCACCTCTCAGAAGATGAGCTGAAGCGTGTCCAGAGGCACAGAGCCAGTGAAGAATAACTTGTGTGGCGTGGACAGGGGAAAAGCCTAGAAAAGATCTCTGGTTGTTGTTAATAAAGATCATTGCCTGCCAACAGTCTGAGTGTTCATCTTTGTAGTCTGCTGCAAGTGCCACCCCCAGGACACGGGTGACACCCTGGAGACAGGGGTGACATCACTGGGAAGCAGTGATATCACAAGGGCACCAGGTGACACCCCTGGGGACAGCGGTGACATCGAAGGACACTGGTGCCATCAAAGGGATATCAGTGACATCGCTGGAGACCAGTGACATCACAGGGGACAGCAGTGACATCACTGGGACTGGTGCCATCCCTGGGGACAGTGACATAACAGGGACAGCAGTGACATTACAGGGGACTGGTGACATCATAGGGACAGCAGTGACATCAAAGAGACATCAGTGATGTCACTGGAGACCTCTGACATCACCAGGACCAGTGACATGACTGGGGACATTGCTGACATCACAAGTACATGGTGCCACCCTGGGGACAGATGTGACATCAGAGTGACAGCAGTGACATCACTGGGGACCAGTGATATGGCTGGGGAGAGCGGTGACATCATTGTGGAGCACCCCTGGGGACAGCAGTGACATCACAGGGGACAGTGGTGACAACCGCGGGGACAGCAGTGACATTACTGGACACCAGTGACATCACAGGAGTCTAGTGACATCACAGGGACAGTGGAGACATAATTGGGGACATTAGTGACATCGCAGTGGATATTGGTGACATCACTGGAGATGTTGGTGACATCACAGGTGACAGGTGACATCACAGGGACTGGTGACATCATCGGCAGCCCAATGGCATCACTGGGGACAGCGGTGCCATCTGAGGGACAGAAGTGACACCACTGGGGACACTGATGACACCCCTGGGGACAGTGGTGACATCACAGGGACATCAGTGACATCAAATGGACAGTGGTGATGTCACAGGGACAGAAGTGACATCATTGGGGACAATGGTGACATCACAGGGACAGTAGTGACATCCCTGGAGACCAGTGGCATCACAGGGCACTGGTGACATCATAGGGACATTGGTGACATCACAGGGACAGTGGTGACATCCCTGGAAACCAATGGCATCACAGGGCACTGGTGACATCATAGGGACATTGGTGACATCATTGGAGACCAGTGACATCACAGGGGACTGGTGACAAAAAAGGACAGCCCTGATGTCACAGGGAAATCAGTGACATCATGGGGACATGGAGCCACTGCTGGGAAAAGTGATGACATCACAGAGACAGTAGTGACATCATTGGGGACCACTGATGTCCCAGAGACTGATGACAACAAAGAAACAGCCATGATGTCACAGGGACCTCACTGGCATCGGTGACATGACGGGGACATGGTGCCATGACTCAACACAGTGGTGACATCACAGAGACAGTAGGACATCACTGGGGACATTGTTGACATCACAGGGGACAGTGATGACACCAGAGACACCAGTGACATTACGGGGACATCTCTGACATCACAGGGGACATTGATGACTTCACAAGGCCAGAGGTGACATCACAGAGACACCAGAGACATTACTGGTGTCACTGGTGACATCACAGGGGATAGTGGTGACATCAGAGGGACATGGGTGACATCACTGGGGTCACAGGGACCACCCCTGGGGACAACAGGGACATCACAAGGCATAGTGGTGACATCCGCAGAGACAGCAGTGACGTCACTGGAGACCAATGACATCACAGGGACATCGGTGACATCAAAGGGAGAGTGGTGACATCATAGGGACAGCAGCGACATCACTGGGGACATCGGTGACATCACAGGGACAGCAGTGATATCACTGGGGATGTCAGTGAGATCAGAGGGACAGTGGTGACATCATTGGAGACACTGGGGACACCCCTGGAGACACCAGTGACATCACAGGGATATTAGTGACATCATTGGGGACAGTGATGACATAACAGGGACACCAGCGACATCATTGGGGACCAGTGACATCTCTGGGGATAGCGGTGACATCACAGGGTGTCGTGGTTTTGCCCATCAGTCCATCCCTGGGGCTGAAGATGGTTTTGGCCAGGTAATTTCCGGACAAAAAGGCCAATCAAAAGTCCAGTAACGCCTTTGCTAATTACATCTTCAAGAAAACAGAAAAGAAGGTTTGTTGGCGCAGTTGGGATTAGTAGCAGCAGCCATGTAGGAGAGAAGAGTAGCGGGCCCAAGCAGGGCCAGACTCCCTCCTCCCCCGGGGTGGGGGGAGCAGGTGCAGCACTGAAGTCCTCCCTTCTTTCTTGTAAGAGAGTAAAGAAAAAAAAAGTTTCGAACTGCTTGGACAGAAACCGCTGTGGAAGAATTCCAGCTGAAAGATAACGGAGCTTCCAAGGTCGAAGCTGGCAGCTGAAGCTGCAGCAAGAAAAGTAAAGTGCGAAAGGGGAGGGCTTGTTTCTCTCCCCCTTTTTCGCTCTCTCTCCTCAGCAGGGAAAAGACTGAAAAGTAAACCCTGCTACTTGTAAAGTTTGTTGGAGTAAGGAGACCCCCCATGCAGCTAATAGAAGAGTCTGTGGATGTACCAAAGAGAACCGAGACTTCATGAAAAGGACTGAAGTGAAGCAGAGTCCTGGTGGAGATTTGTGACCCTGAGAGAAACCTGTGCTGGAGCAGTGACGACTCAGGTAAAATACTGGGATCTGTGTGTGTGTGGATCTAAACTGCTGTTGAAGATTTTGTGACCCTGAGAAAAATCTCATGCTGGAGCGAGATGGCCCATGTGAGATGCTGAAATCGGTGTGTGTGTGTGGATCCGTGCTAGACCCATGCCGAGAAGTCTATCAAGGACTGTTCTCCCATGGGGAGGGACCTCCATAGGGAAACAGGGGTGAACTCTTAAGCCATTATCCCTGGTAACCCTGTGGAAGAAGATCCATAGTAAGCAAGTGTCCCCTTGCAAGCCTATGGAAGGAAGACCCTTCAAGACTGAGTAACCCCCAGCCTTCGGTCTTAGCCCAGGAGGGGGGTAAGCCCAGCCCTGGAAGCCAACACAGAGCGAGAAGAAGAGAGAAAAAGTTCCAACTGCAATGAAAGTGCTGCTGCTGAGAATTTGTTACTAGAAAGAAAGAGAGCTGAAACTCTGAAAATACAGAATGAGACTACTTCTTCTCCTTAGACTAATATAAAAAGGGAAGAAGTATTTCTGTGTATATATAGCATTTCAACTTGAGTAGCAATTGTTATAGATACAGTTCTTTAGTTTTTAATTTATTAGCAGTTTTTGTTTTACTAGTAATAAATGTTTATACTGTTTTCCCCAGGTCCTGTCTCTCTTTTGTCTGCAAAAACCTACTCTCAACTAGTAGTAATTGTGTGGGGAGTGGAAAGCAAAATTGACCCAAAGCAAAACCACGACACAGGGACAGTGGTGACATCATTGGCGACACAGGGACCACCCCTGTGGAAACAGCAGTGACATCACAGGAACAGTGGTGACATCTATGGGGACAGCAGTGATATCACTGGAGACCAGTGACATCACAGCTGTCTGGTGACATCACAGGGACTGCGATGACATCAATTGGACAGCTGTGACATCACTGGGAACACCAGTGACATCACAGGGACAGTGGTGGCATCACTGGGGATGTTGGGGATGTTTGGGGGCCTTTGGGAGGGCACCTGCCTGTGGAGTTTTCGTGTGAGCACAGACAGCTCAACACACCAATGTGATGATCAGAGAGCGCCGTTTATGGGAATCAAGCAGCAGTCTTTTATACAGTTTTCTAACAATACTCTTCTATGAGTTCTATTTCTTTGTCCCAGTTTAAATGAGACACAGGTGTTTTGCTGAGGATGAGTTATGAGAAAAGACCCAAACTCCTCCCTCTAGGCAATTATAAATCCGAAATTAAGAGGCTCTGACTGAAGGGAAAAAAATTATGGAAAAGGAAAAATAACAGCCCTTTATTAAAGGTATGTGTATATTGGCAGAAACAGCGGAAAAAAACCCAAGTAAAACAACCAAAGAATACTCCTATACCCACAAATAATCCGCTTTAAAACAAACCAGTAAACAAGCAAAGAAAAAAAAGTAAACAGTTCACTTCGTGGCCTTTGGTGCAATTCCAACCACAGTCAAACTCAGTCTCTTCGCTTCTCTCTCGTAAGAAACTTCATCTTAAACATCACGTTCCCTACGCTCATTTCAAAAGCCCTCCCGGCAATTCCCAAGAATTGACAAGCCTATCAATCCACCCTTCAAAAGCATGTCCCTTCAGCTACCTCAGGGCTTCCTGTTGTCCCTGGGTTTTTCTTGTCATCAGCTCCAAGAAAGGAAACCAAAATCAGCGCAGGACTTGAGCAGGACATCAACCAAACCCCAACTATTCCCACCCTCACCGTCTCCTAAGTGCCCCCAAGTCCTCGTGTCACTGCCTCCAGCAAGAGGTGCAGCTTGAACCTCCCACTGCATGGCACACCTGCAACAGGGAGCAAAAGCTTTCAGGGGCATTTCTGACTCTTCCCTGTGTGAGTAGATAGGGTCTGGCGCTCGGAAGATTTCGGTTTGTACGGAAAGGTAGGGACCACCCTCCCTCCAGGGACCACCCCCTCCGATGCCTGGCAGCCAACAGTAACTCAGGTGATTTCGTAAGCAGACGGAAATGATGGTGCAATTAGGTACTGTGGGGACGGAGGAACACACAACGACCTCACAATCAATAAGCGCGTTCGATTTATTATCTATAAGGCAGTCATTTTATAACATGTGTAATAAGCTCATACATATTGCAAAAGCTAAGCTCAGGATTGGTTGGCCTTTAATATTGCTTACATACTGCTGAAGTTATGTCTGGAGTTTTAGTCCCTTTTTCTTTATCTTCAGTACCAAATTCCCTTTTTAGACTCTCGGTTCCCTCCCCGCTACATTCTCTCTGCCACATTCCCGCATTTGCTACATTCTCTGTCACGTCGACAACTTCCAAGGACACCATCCTTCAATGTCCCTTCTCTGTTAACCATTCTTGAGCCACACTGTCCAGAGACCCCCCCTCCACACCTCCCCCGTTTCCTTTTAACAAGCTGAGATAGGCATGGGGGAACATGGTATCGAGGGATCGAGCAATACAGCGCTGAAC
>NW_020955534.1:579531-582278 GCF_003031625.1 Empidonax traillii
CCACGGGACTGCAGCCGGTCCACACGCTGTTGCACAGCGGGTTTTGAACCCATGCCTCCGAGACACGCAGTCCTGCGCTTTACCGACTGAGCCAGTCAGGCTCCCTTCAGGCCAACTGCGATCCCCTCAAGCTGGCAGGCCCTCGCCAAATCCCACAGCAGCCACGCTACCGAGTCGCAGAGTAAAGTCCTTACTTGCAAAGCAAACCTATTTTTGCCTCTTGTTACGTTCATTGACATTGTTAAAAGTTCAAAGAACGTTATTAGCTGGCTTTACGGAGTTCCATAGTGAAGGGTTACCATAATGACTGTGTTTACACAGGCATAAGTTGACTGCTGTCTTCTGCAGCACGGCGCGGCGGCAGAAGGGGGGGGGGAAACGGGACGGTTTCAATCGCGATCTAAGCCGGCCCCGGCTCCAGCCGAGCAGAGCCGGGCCACCCCTGCCCCACGAGTCCTTGGCACGCAGCAGTGCTAATCCTTGCTGCCGCTTCCCAATGTCGCTTCGCAGTGCTATTAACCCTTCTAATTCCTATGTAAATTAATGTCTTTAATGCCTCGCTTTTATAAAAAGCACTTAAGTAAATTATGCATCGCTTGTCTTTTCATACCTGTATAGGATATTTTTAAACTGTTGCAGCCTTTGCAAGACACCGGCAATGCTTCGTCGTCTGAGACCCATATGTATGGTCGCTCAGAGCGCGGAGCTGTCTTTCACCCCCCTGCGGTTGAGACCCGTCCAGACGGTTGCTCGGGGCGCGGGGGCCAGCTCTTTCGCTTTCCCGTGCTTCGGTCGGGACCGACATTCATGCACGCTGAACCGTGGCATGCTGAGTTCATCAGAAGCTTTCTACTTTTTGCACGCCATTCCTTTTTCTGCAAAAATGCAGGAAATAAACTATATGCTGCTTCCCTTTCCATATCTGATGCGAGCTTGCTGCAGCCTTTTGCAGGGTTCGGCAGCACGTAGGCAGAGCCTGTCTGTACAGCACTCTGGGTCCGAGACGCTGTTATTCCGAAGCCGTCTTTTGTGACCGACTCTCGCTGCTTAGAGTCCCACTCTAATCCATCCTCACCGTGGTTTCAGACGTCGGGGTATCACGTCCGGGGTCACCATTTGTGGGGACGGAGGAACACACAACGACCTCACAATCAATAAGCGCGTTCGATTTATTATCTATAAGGCAGTCATTTTATAACGTGTAATAAGCTCATACATATTGCAAAAGCTAAGCTCAGGATTAGTTGGCCTTTAATATTGCTTACACACTGCTGAAGTTATGTCTGGAGTTTTAGTCCCTTTTTCTTTATCTTCAGTACCAAATTCCCTTTTTAGACTCTCGGTTCCCTCCCCGCTACATTCTCTCTGCCACATTCCCGCATTTGCTACATTCTCTGTCACGTCGACAACTTCCAAGGACACCATCCTTCAATGTCCCTTCTCTGTTAACCATTCTTGAGCCACACTGTCCAGAGACCCCCCCTCCACAAGGTACTATAAGAGACTGTGTTACAAGCTAATAAATGCCATTTACCGTCCACACGTGGTGTCTGCGAGTCTATGGCCCGAGTGACTAAAGGGTAGTCACCGTGCTTTTCCTGAACCAGGCCGTCACGCAACATCCCTGGACTCCTGCTCCTCCTCGCTACCTCCCCGACTCACCTGGGACGCTCATTTCTTTCCAAAGGTTCCCGGGCTGGCACCTCCAAAGAGAAGAGGGCAATGCTTAAATGCCCAGCCCTGAAGTCCCTGCCATCGCCCACAAGGTCAGCGGAAGAGCACCTGACCTTGTCGCTTGGCTCCTTGACCCGTGGCTCTGCTCCTCTGGGAATACGGATGGGCACTGCAAAGAAATCACAGAGGCAGAAGCAAATAGAGATGGATCCCCTCAGAGTGCAACATTCTGACCAAAGTTCCCCTCTCAGGTTCCTTTACACTCACCTCTTACTGCAAGGACCTCCTTCCCATTCTGCTGAAGCTTGTCAGGTTGTGCACAAACAGTAAAAAAAGCAAATGACAAAGGATGTGCTTAGATTCACCAACATTAAACCTACCAGAAGTACTGTCTGATTGTTACTGGCAAGAAAATGCTCACCTTGCTCTGAATTACAGACACTATTCAGCATCTTATCTCTGTCTACAAGCTCCAGAAGCTTCTTGACCTCTGAGAGGAAGCATCTGCCAGAAGTGCAAGAACGGATGCACAAGAATCTTACGTGGGGGAGATTCTACGCTCTGCCCTGCACACCCTCGTGTTGGGGACAAAACTCAGCCTTCCTCTTTCCTCTCCTATGGGACTTGTTCTTAAAGATCTCCCGGCAATTTCCAAGCCTGTACCCGGCTCTCATGCCCTCTCTGGCTCAGAACCCTCGACCTATCTTGCAGAGAGCTGTCAATCCACTTTCCAAAAAGCATGCCCTTTGGGTTGGCTCAGAGGTTCCCGCAGTCACACCAGGCCCTGTTCAAGGCCCTCCTGTGGGGACGGAGGAACACACAACGACGTCACGATCAATAAGCGAGTTCGATTTATTATCTATAAGGCAGTCATTTTATAACACGTGTAATAAGCTCATACATATTGCAAAAGCTAAGCTCAGGATTGGTTGGCCTTTAATATTGCTTACATGCTGCTGAAGTTATGTCTGGAGTTTTAGTCCCTTTTCTTTTATCTTCTGTACCAAGATCCTTTTTTAGACTTTCGGTTCCCTCCCTGCTACATTCTCTCTGTCACATTCCCGTATTTGCTA
>NW_020955534.1:582498-590984 GCF_003031625.1 Empidonax traillii
TCTTTTATCTTCTGTACCAAGATCCTTTTTTAGACTTTCGGTTCCCTCCCTGCTACATTCTCTCTGTCACATTCCCGTATTTGCTACATTCTCTGTCACGTCGACAACTTCCAAGGACACCATCCTTCAATGTCCCTTCTCTGTTAACCATTCTTGAGCCACACTGTCCAGAGACCCCCCCTCCACACCCTCCCAATAGGAGCTGGGCTGTGGAAGCAGGGGGAGAGCCCACCCTGGGTGTGGTCACTCTTCCCCAGCCCTGTCTGGTCCAGCTTCCTCCCCCCTGTACATTCGCCACTGTACAGCCTGCACTGGGGCAGCATTTACTTCTTGGGCCCTTCAGAGCTGCCCCCACAGGGACACTTCTATTTTATGTACCAGCACCAGAGCCAGCCCAGCCAGTCCTGCCCCTCGTCCCCAGCCCGGCTCACTGACTCCAATTGCCCCTGGAACCCAAGAGCCAAAGGCCGACACTTCCCAAGTGCAGCCCCACCCTCTGCAATGGGGCCCCAGGGGTTCCCTTTGCCAAGCAGCCCCTGCACACCCTTGTTAGAGAGAAAATTGGGTGACCTGAGTCCTGGATGCTTTTAGTAAAGAGCTCAAAACATTTCTTGAATAATGGAGAAGGGTGACTTTTTTATTCTTGACATTTCCAGTTCTCCATCTGGGGGCAGGATGTCCTCTAGGCTGATGTTTTATTCCCTTTGGAGTGAGTGCAGCCTCAGAGGGCTGAGCCCTCTCTGGCTGGGCTTGGCCTGTCCTGGAGAGCTTCAGGCCTGGCTGGGCTGCCCCAGGCAGACGCTGCAGGAAGAAGAGCCCAGGCCGCCTGTGTCTGGTGTTCCTGGGGCTCAGCCTGTGCCCCATTCCTGCCCAGGGGCTGAGCCCACCTCTGCCTCGGGGTCTTGGGCAAAGGGCTGGCGAGGGAGAGGCCCAGGAGCCTTGGGGCCTGCCCAGCTTTCCTCCTCCCTGGGGGCTCCCAGTTCTCTCCTGACACCCTGATGGCCCCAGGCCTTGCCGGCTCCATCCCACCATCCTGATCCCCCTCCTTGCCCTCTCTCCAGTTGCTCCTGCCTTTTATGGCAAGGCACCACCCAAAGGAAAACCCCGGTTATCAGCAATGGCACCTGTGAGATGGCTGCAAGGCTCGAGTGTGCCAGGCAAGAGCAGGAGCACAGAGAGCCTGAGGAGCCAGGAGATGCCCTGGCTGGGCATCGCGCTGCTGTGGGACGAGCTAACCCCTCTGCACAGTCTGTGCCGTCCCTGCCAGCCAAGTTCTGCCCAGGCTCTGTGCACGGGGACGGAGCGCTGACAGTTTGCAGCCCCCACGCTGTTCCACAAAGGCTGTGATGTCACAAGGCCCTTGCCTGGCAGCCAGGAGATGGGCAAGGCAACTCAAGAACGGAGCCTCTGAGCCACCAGCACTCTGTTCCCAAAGGCTGGGATGGCACAGAAGCCCAGAATCCATGAGGTTGGCAGAGACTTCAGAGATCAACAGGCATCCAGCCTACTCATCCCCAGCACGTCAAGCAGACCACGGCACTAAGTTTGCCATGTCTAGTCTTTCCTTAAATACCTCCAGGCATGGTGACTCCACCACCTCCTTGGGCAGCCCATTTCAATACCTAATCCCTGTTTCTGTCAAAAATTCCTGCTCCTGTCCCTGACAATCATCTCCTGACAGGCAGGTACTCATGTCCTCTTATCCAATCACCTGTTGCCTCGCAGAAGAGGCTGACCCCACCTGGTTTCACCCTCCTGTCAGGAAGGTTTGGACAGTGAGAAGGTCAGCCCTGAGTCTCCTCTTCTCCAAATTTGAGAACCTCAGCTGCCTCAGTTGCTCATCATAGGACATGCCCTCCAGACCCTTGCCCAGCTCCATTGCCCTGCTCTCAACAAACTCCAGACCCTCAATGTTCTTCATGAATTGAGGGGCCCAGAACCAGACACAGAACACCAGGTGGGACCTCACCAGTACCCAGTCCAGTGGAAGAATCACTCTCCTGCTCCTGCTGCCCACACTATTTCAGATACAGTCCCAAAAGGACATCAGAAGAGCACTTGACCTTGTCGCTCGGCTCCCCGGCCTATGGCTCTGCTCCTCTGGCAATACGGATGTCCACTGCAAAGAAATCACAGAGGCAAAGGCACCAGGTGTGGCCTCAGCAGTGCCCAGTCCAGCAGAAGAATCCCTGCCCTGCTCCTGTTGGCCCCACTATTTCTGATCCAGGCCAGGATGCCGTTGGCCTTCTTGCCCACCTGGGCACCCGCTGGTTCAGGTTCAACCTCTGTCGACCAGCACCCCCAGGGCCTTTCCCACACTTTGCAGCTACTCTGCCCCCAGCCTGGAGCTGCAGGGGGTTATTGTGGCCAGAGGCACCAAAGGCACCAAAGGGGATGGAGAAAAACGCATTAGTAATATCAAGAGTGGCGTACTACTTAGCTGTCTTGGACTTCAGCTCGTACTGGAGCTCCAATATGTTTGGTACAGCATCACTCAATGGTGGCGTGACTTCATTCAAGCCACGATAGTCCACTGTTAGTTTCCATTCTCAGATTTACGTATAGGCCAGATAGGGCTGTTGAAGGGTGAGTGTGTTCTGCTGACTACCTTTTGGTTCTTTAATTTTTTGATCATCTTGTGAATGGGGATTACAGCATTTTGGTTTGTCTTATACTGTCGCTTGTGTACAGTTGCAGTGGCTATAGGCACTTGCTGATTTTTGATTCGGAGTAGTTCCACAACGGAAGGGTCTTCTGAGAGGCCAGATAGGGCAGACAATTGCTTAGACCTCTTCAATCACTGTGGCTACACTGAAAGCTCATTGGTACCCCTTCGGGTCTTTGAAGTATCTTCTTTTTAGGTAGTTCATACTAAGAATGTAAGGGGCTTCTGGCCCCATCACAATAGAATGTTTTTGCTATTGGTCTCCTGTCAAGCTCATATCGGTCTTTACCACTGACAATTTTTGAGACTCTCCGGTCATTCCAGAAATAGAAACAGTCTTCACACTCTTATGCTCCGATGGCATTAAAGTACACTGGGCACCAGTATCTACTAAAGCCTGGTATTTTTGAGGATTCAATGTGCCAGGCCATCGAACTCACACAGTCTAGTAAACTCTATTATTTTCCTGGTCCTTATCCTTCTCCTGGCAGAAGGCAGGGCCCCTCTATTGGTTTTGATTAGAGTATTCATCGTCCGACTTTGACTTTGCCTTCTTAGAAGTTTTCTTGTTACTGTCAAAGCGGACCTCCATCTTTTTGTGTTTCAGGGGTTGCAGAGCATTTGCATCAACCACATAGACAACTTTTTTGTTGTCTTTCTTTTGTTGTAATTTTCTTACTCTGGCCTCAAGTTTGGAAGTGGGTGCACTATTCTACTTCTTCATGTTTTTTTCCTTACCACGCAGATAGGACTATAGTTGATTGCGGGATTTTCGTCTGGGGTATCCTCTCCTTTTGCGTGTTAGGAAAGGAGACCATGAACGAGGCCGGGACTAAGATCGAGGTCGAAATCGTGGTCGAAACTACTTTATTGGTCTGCCTCTATAGTCTCTATAATCTATGTAAACGCTATTATCTCTGTTCCTATAGTCGTCTTTATATCTGAAATATTCATAGGGCCTCTCCATTGCTTCTTTAGAATGGGTAGGTCGGTGTTGGGCATTAGAGGACCTTTCCAAATTTTCGGTTATAGTCCATATCCATGAACACATGGTGTCCACAGTTGGTTCATCCGTTTTTGGATTGTAAATTGATATCAAACAGTTGAGGTACGATGCAGGGGCACTTCTAATCATTTGTCTCCACATAGGCTCTGTACATGCAATCTTCTCTGGTTCCAAACAGTCATAGTAATTTGAATTACAGTAAATGAGTTTCAGCATGGCTAATTCTCTTAAGTATTGGACGCCTTCTTTTGCAGTCGTCCACTTTTTTGGAGAACTCATTAAGTATTCCTTAAATGGATACTTTTCCCTCACAGTATGGAGGATTTGGAGCCAGAGATTGAGATTGTATGTCTCTCTCGCGATTTCCTGTTTTATTTCATGGTTCTGAGCGAGGGATTCTAGTTGCTGTGCTTCATGACCTTCTAACAAGTGGCTTTTGGCCCCATTATCCCAACATCGTACCAGCCAGGTGAGAATTTGTTCACCAGGCCGGCGGCTGTAATCCCGTCGTAGATCTCAGAGCTCTGCTGGGGTCATTGTTCGCAGTACCTCACTTGTTCGCACAACTTCTGTTCCGGAATAAGGGTCTCTCCTACGTGGAACTATTTCCACTTCTCTTCTGACGCTTCTACGTGGAACCGTTTTCTCTCTCTCTCTGCCTTTTTCACGTGGAGGCAGAGACTGAGCATGTAGCAGGGATAGGCTTCTGCTCCGTTGTCTAAGTCCTCGAGGTGGAGGTAGCGAGTAGTCCTTCAGATTTTGGGATGAAGGTCTCAACCCTTCTTCTGTATCTTCTGCTGGAAAGTCAAGAAGAGAATATTTGGGTATCAGCCTTTTCTTTGGTGGTTTATTGGCCATCTGTGCTGCCTCTTTTTCTTCCATTAGGTGTGTTCTCTTTTTTTTTGGGCGCGCTCCTAATTTTTTTGGGCGCGCTCCTTCTCTCGCTGCCGCTTCTTCTTCTTTTGCAGCCGTCCATTCATCCATTATTACATAGCTGGATGGGATAGGTTCCATGGGGCTGGTAAGTCCTTTTGCTCCCTCTTCTTCTTCTTCTTCTTCTTTTTCTTCTTCTTCCTCTTCCTCCTTTTATACGCCTTAATCGTGGAACTACGCCTGTAGCTTCTGCACTATCCCTTATCTATATCTTCTTCTTAGTTAGGGGAGCAATAGTGATTCTCGGGTTGGTAGTTTGGGTTTTCATCTCCGTGGTAGTCTTAACATTAGATGTTGTAGTTTGAGTTCCAGTGTTCATGAGATCTACGGTCTGGACTCCAGTTTCAACGGATTTAGCAGAAGCTGTGCTGACTTCAAGTTGGGTCTGTGTTCCATGCTCAGTTGAATTAACGGAGACAGCACTAACTTCAGGTTGAGTTTGTGTTTCATGTTCAGTCAGCTTAACAGAGATGGTGCTGATTTCGGGTTGAGTTTGTGTTCCACACTCAGTTTCACAGAGATGGTGCTGATTTCGGGTTGAGTTTGTGTTCCACACTCAGTTTAACAGAGATGGTGTTGATTTCGGGTTGAGTTTGTGTTCTACACTCAGTTTAACACAGATGGTGCTGATTTCGGGTTGAGTTTGTGTTCTATATTCAGTCAGTTCAACAGAGATGGTGTTGATTTCGGGTTGAGTTTGTGTTCTACACTCAGTCAGTTTAACAGAGATGGTGCTGATTTTGGGTTGAGTTTGTGTTCCACACTCAGTCAGTTTAACAGAGACGGTGCTGATTTCGGGTTGAGTCTGTATTTCGACGTCTGTAGACTCAATAGGGGCATCATTTGTTTCAGGCGACATAGTTTGACTTTCTGCCTCTGCCCTAGGCTTTTGATAGTGATCTATGGCAGCTCCATAAGCTGTCACTAGACCCCAGCATAAAGCAAGGAGCTGCGTATTCGGATCATCGTATGAAAGACACCCTTCAACTAAACAACGTGCCATCTCATCAGGATTAGACACTTGTTTTGGCGTGAAGTCCCAAACAACGGGAGGTGTCACACGCCCTACCAGTTTGCCGAAATTTACCCATGCTCCTTGCCATCCAGAAACTGGCCTTTCCAAGACCCTTCCCAAAGTTCCAGCGAATCCTCTAGAGGTCTGGCCTTTTCTACAGTACAGAAGGTAACACAACACTATTCGTCCAGTTTTAAATAACTCTTTCACTGCCTTCACCAGTATTAGGATTGTTACTAAACAATTTAAGTAAAAATTAGAGTCAATTGTAATGATGGGGATTTCTTTTAGCAGGCCTTTAATGTCAAAATTGAGGGAAGTGAAATACACCTTCCATTCATTCCAATCAAGGAAAGTGAGATACTCCTTCCATTCATCTTAATCAAAGAAAGGGACATAGTCTTCCCATTCATCTCCAGTTGGGCGTTTCCCTACAGGATAGTCCAAAACAGGCACAAATATAGCTAATACAATGAAATAAGTAGTTAGAATAGCCATAGTTATATTATTCTTTCTCTCTGTTCTTAAACAATAGGTTTGTTTATATAAATAAGCTTCTCTTGGCAGTTTTCCTGGTAGCTGTTCCAAAACAAACCAGGATAACTAAAACAATCTCCCCCTACGGGCCACCAAAAAAAAAAAAATGTGACGGTTTGGACCTGGCTCCTTGCCAAATGCCCAAAAGTTAGGACAGCAGCCTTCTTTCCCCCTTCTTTCTTTCCTTAGGTTAAAGGAAAAGAAACTATAAAAATTAAAGAACCTAAAGTCAAGCTGCTTATGTAAAAATATATCTATATTTACATAAATTACAGTTATGTACAGTAAAAGGGGTCCCCCCCCCCCGAAGGGATAGGGAAAGGGAAAAAAGGGGATGAAAGGGGACAAAAGGGACACCGAATAGGTATACTAGATCAAACTATATTAATAACTAACAAAACAGATTTCACTACGTCCCTTAGAACAGTAGGATCGGCAGTCACAGCCAGCACTCTCCAAACCTCCACGTGGTAGGACGGTGGACTCTGCAGGCCTCAGCCTTAGATAAGCGAGACTAGTGCAGGGACCCACTGTTCCCAAACCTCGCCGGAAGAGAAGAGAGTGAGGTCTCTAATCTCCGACTTATTTATACTCTGGGTTACGTAAAAATTGTATGGAATACTGGGTACTTGGTTACTTCTTTGCTTACAAACTGGTCACCAGGAAGGCCTAGACTAAAACTATCACAGCACCAAAGGCACTCTTGAACCTCATGCCCATGGTCTCAGCCCAGAGATCCAGCCTGTCCAGGTCCCTCTGCACAGCCTTTCTACCCTCCAGCACATCGGCACTGCAACCCCACTTGGAGTCATCTGCCAATCTGCTCATGGAAGACTCAATCGCCTCATGCAGATCTCCACGAAAAATACGAAATAGGACTGGGTCTGTTACCCAGCAAGTTCTATTTCTTGACGAAGGAGCCCACGCAGCAGTGGGGAGAAACTGTTGGCAGGAGATTGAATCGGTGAAATAGACAATGGATGATGGACCAGGTCTGGGGCCATCGGTTGTTAGAAAAACAAATTGAAAGGCCTGTCATACTTCAGTGGTCATAGACCTGAGAGAGAAATCTATTTTTGAGACCAGGACACCAAGAATGCAGAATTTCTAAGCCATAAAAACACAGAAACCACAGATGAAGACAAAACTAACACAGACAATTACTGAGACTCTTCCTATCTTGGGAAAAGATAAGAAAAGGAAAAAAATTGTGGACTAAGTATCATGCAAAGTGAGAAATCAATATCCAAGAGAAGAGAGAATAAGAATTAATGCAGAGAGTTACAGAACTTGTAAGGCAATGGACATTAATTCCTTTGTTTGCTAAAATGTATAAATAGTTCAAAATTTTGAGAACTGATGTCCATGTGTTAGAGAGCAATCCCCATGTCCCTTCAACTCTTGAACCTAACCAACGGATCAGAGATTTTATTCCCTGGCTTTTGCTGACAGTTTCTGGGGACCCAGATGAGACAAAGTAGTGACCAGACCAGAGGAACTGTTGGCCCTGCAGTGGGTACCAAAGGAGTTTTGGGAAGATCTTCCAATTCCCTGGTCTGGAGAGTTCTCCACGCCTTCTCTTCTGGGAAAAAGAACAGGACATTAATTTAGGGTGCTTGATTTTAAGGTATTTTGCCTGTACATAATGCACACCAATGGGAAGGACGCAGTGTGAGGCTGAGAGGTTTCTGTCATGGTTTGTGGGCTTGGGTAAGATTGGGAGATATTTATGGGACCCCCATAAAATCTTGGCTTTGGGAAAGGTTGGGAAAGGAGTTAAAAGGTGGTTTTGTCCGAAGTGTTAAACATGGGAGCGGGTATATCTTCACAATTCCCAAGACAAGAGATCACAGAAAGCTGCCCTGCAGGTTATATTTTAAGGAACAGAAAAAGAGATCGAGGGTAAGGGGTTTCTTTCCTGGAGGGACAGGCTGTTGTTCACTTGTAGGAGCCCTGCACTGAAATTGCCAGTCTGACTCACAAATTTGAATACGGACAAAGGTGCCAGGACAGAAAGCTCTTGCTGCCCATGGAGTGCCCAGGGTGGCCCACCAACTGCACTTAACACCCAAAGGTTGTGGGCATTCTTTCCTGGGGGAAAGGGCTGTCGTTCCCTTGTGGAAACCCCACACTGAAATTGCCAGTCCGACTCCCAAAACTGAATACAGATGAAGATTCCTCCTGGACAAAAGCTTCCAGGACAGAAAGGTCTTGCTGTCCATGGAGTGCCTAGGGTGGCCCACCAGCTGCACCTGAGAGACTGAGGCTATGGGCTCTATTTCCTGGGGGAAAGGGCTGTCGTTCGCTTTTTGGAGGCCTGCTCTGAAATT
>NW_020955535.1:0-94720 GCF_003031625.1 Empidonax traillii
AAAAAAAAAAAAGATATTTCAATAAAAAAACAGAATCCTCTAAATTTATGAAAAGATAATGTTTTGAAATACTGCAAAGCTTCACAGCTAGTAGTCTGTATTTTACAAGCTAACCATATCTCTGTAAGCAAATTTACAACCACATTTACCTGCCTGATTTGCTGCTAAGATGAGGGTAATAAAAAAAAAGACCCAAAGCTGAATGGAAATTCTAGTATGAAAAGATATGAGACCCTTTTTATTGCTCTGTATGGGCCTGCTGAAGCACTGATACTTTTAATTACCTTCACCTGACCTAATTCATTATGATTAGCTCAGAAGAAGCACATGATGTCATCAGCGACTCTTCAGGAGCAAGAGAACAAACAACAGGTATTTTTAAAAGACTCTGAGGACCCAGTACCAATAGTTTGCTTCAGTGTTGAGACTTCCAGGCCAATCACAACATCACACCACAGACTCTGGTGTGGCAGGTGTTTGCTCTCACAGCTGAGAGATGGGACAGGGTGGGTGGACTGGACACCCTGAGCTGTTGAACAAAGCCCATTCCCTGTGCCTGGGGACAGGTGCTCAGACATGGTATTGGATTTTTTTCATGGTACCTAAAGATCTGAAATCATATAATCCTAGAACCCTGGAACGGTTTGGGTTGGAAGGGACCATAAAGATCATCTAGTTCCAAGTCCCCTGCCATGGAAAAGGGCACCTTCCAGTGGACCAGGTTGCTCAGAACCCCATGAGAAATGAGAACAAAAGTTCATTGGGCCAAGTAGTGCATGGGCACGTGAGAAGAAATGGAGTCTACACTAAACAGGCAAAAGGAACAATTTATATCTATGTTTCATTTCAGGGAAATGTCATTTAGCCCAGAGCAGCAGAGGGACCCTGGAACTATTGGTACCATAAGACTACTCTAGGCTATAAATCATCCCCTTCTATCATGGACCTACAAAGTGACTGAGTTCATTTCCCCCACCTCTGTGGTCTGCAGCCCACACCAGCTGGAAAAGGCTTTGCTCCTGTGGAGAGGAGAGCAGTGTGTCTCTACCATGTCATGGACTTTTCTTTGACGAGACTCAGACAATTACAAGTGGGGAACAGAGCCTGAGTGCCATCAGACTGTTTCTGACTCCACTTTGTTGGGTCTGTGCTCACCAACCTGACAGTGTGGAGCAGAGACTTCTGACTAATTCCAGGAAGCATCATCCAGCACAATTTATCACCTTGGGGCTAGCACGAGTGCAGCCAGCCCCCACAGTAGGACTAATGGCTATGCAGAGGAGGTACTGACATCAAGGAATTCATTTTCTCATATGAATTATTGGTATAAAGAGACTCCTACACTGCCGAGGACCTGTGATGAGAAGAACCACAAGCAGGATGACAGCTCTGCTCCTGCTCCCCAAGGGTGCCACGTCTGCGTGCCCAGCACTCACACTGCTGCTTCTGCAGTGAAAGCACAACCCGAGACTGGCATTTGCCAGCAGCTGTCTTATATGGATATGCTTGGCTTGATCACTTGCACAGCCAGCCTAAGAATAACTTCCTCTCTAACATCTGATTTCTCTTAAAGGATAAAAATAAAACAATCAGAGCCTGGATATAAAAGAGCAAACCACTGAATGCTGCACTGCATTGCATCTATGTTTAATGAAGGAAAATTTCGCTTTACGAGGGGCACGAGTTATTTGTGTCAACCATATTTGGCCTCAAGATCAGTATCTAAGCTGCCACTTCTTGGTCTGACAGCTAAATGACTTTTCATATTACAGAGCGCTTCAGTGCCCCGTTCATCCCAGGCACTTCAGTTTATCATGACCCCAATGGGCTTGCAGCCCGTGACAAACTCTACCAGCCAGCGCCCAGGAAGGATGCAGGCACCATCCCAGCCAGGATCGTGCCAAAACAGCTTTTTGGAGGCAGGCACATGGCTCTGTGCGTGGGCTGTGCCATGTGCTTGTCCTCAGTGGCAAACAACAGACCTTGGCTGGTGTTGGTTGGAGCTTGAGAGTCCTGGGGCCATACCAGGCAGCCTGAGAATGCTGTTTTGCTTAGACATGCAAAGGTCATGGTGTATCTGTTTGAGACCAGTGTGGACAGCCCAGTTTAGGCTTCACAGTCCAAGTCCCTGCACTGCCACTGGAGACAAGTAGTCACAATACTCAGCCCAGATGAGTTGAATACAGGCTATAAATAGCATGCGGTCCCTTTCCTTCTCCGCTCCCTGTTTGCACTCTGCATTCTGTAAGCATTTCTCTCATACTGAATCCTCATAGGACATCTGCAGTACATGGCACCACTTATAAAACAGATTTTTTTTTTCCTTTTCAGAAACAAACAAACAAAAAATCCTAAAAACAACAAATCAGTGGGAAATCAAATGTGATCATCATTTTTCCCAGGACAGTCAAACTGAAGGATTCGCTAAACAAGGAGGAAATGCTGAAATCAAGGTAAATTTTTATTGTTTTGGAGGGGTTTTTTTGCCACAAGCAGTAGACCTGTCTCTGCTGTGCCAGACCACCTGTCACCTTAATAAGACATATTTCCTTGTTCAAAAATAGAATACAGCATGCTGAAGTCAGATACAAATTAGCATGTATGCTGAACAACATGATTAAAGTCAAGCCTTCAACCAATTGCTGGGGGCTGCAGCAAAAAAAATCTGAGTGTTCAGAGCAGGGGAGGGATATCAGTGCCAGGCTCCTGAGAAAACCTAGTCTTGCAATGTGCTCCTTGACAGGGATGACGTCAGAAAAGGGTGAGAGTCCTGAAGCACAACCAGCAGTGCAAGTCAGGTTTGTGAATATGTTTGTCCTCAGATTCTAGGAGTGAGGAATATGATTCTTGGGGATCTGATGATCAAAACCTGTCAGAAGGAAGAGGTCCTAGCAGCTCTAATACCTTGCAACCAAGCCACTTTTTGCCCCATCAAACCACAAGAAAGGTGCTTCTAATTTTACCACCTTCTCATGCTGAATCTTCTACACATTTGCCACAAACCCGCGACCAAAGCCAACAAAACCTTCCAAGGATGGGAAAAGGGAATTGTCATCATCGACACCTCATTCCAAGACACTGGAAACCAATAAGAAATTTGACAGATGTCACGTGAATGGTTTGTGTCAAAACTGGGAACTGGGTGCACTCCTGAGTGCCAGTGTGATGCCCTCAACAAGGGTCTGGTCATATCCCTTGAAATGTGTTCTTTGGCAGCTGAGTTTAGCTTGATTTTGGCTGGTAATTCTTCCCCCATTCTTCTCTTTCTCTCTTCTTAATTACATTTGATTTTCCTTCAGAAGAGAATTCTCTTCCACGGTCATATTTTTATGGGAATTTTAATGAGTCACTTGGCATGACATTAATCACTGAAGTTTTTAAGTGTCTTCAAACTGTATTTTCCTTCCTCTTGAATACCAGCCACACATTTTTGTTTACAGTGAAATGCTAGGAGAAAAAAATCCTTCAGCCTATTTTCCTCAGTGCTAATTGGGGGTTTATTACTGCTTCATTTGCTTACAATTGAATCAAACAAAAACCTCCATCCCTTTTTCATGATGGTGCTAATTGAATTGAGTGGGCTTAATGATATTACTGTATATACATAAATGAACATTTTTAAAGTAAATAAATGAACATTAAAAGTTTGTCTCCAAGGACAGAGACTAAGTAGTTTTCTGCATTCTTTTCTGAAGCAGATTTTATAGCTTTTCTCAAATAAATGTGCACAGCTTATTTCTGCATTCAGCTTAACACAGAAATCAGTCAAAGGTAGTCCTGCTGGAAAGGTACAAATATGGGATTTTCCAGACCACCTAGAAGGTTGGAGTGCCTATTTGCAAAGGAATTCTGTTGGGATTTTGACACCTAATTTCCATAAATCTCAGGGAACACCACCGCAGTTGACATTTCAGCTAGCTAATCTGAACAGGCAAAGAAGGGATCAGAGGCTGTAGCTGAACAGTTCAACACTTCTCATTAGTTATAAGCTTCGGATTTATTCTTTGAAAGTTGCTATTTAAAACAACCTGTGTTGCCAAAAACCATTTATTGTATCTGTTGATCATTCATGGAGAGTATTTTGTATGGCTCTTATCAACGCAGCCCCAAGAAACCATCTTGCTTTTTCATCTACGTCAAGGTCAACCACTGGTGATGATCTCTGAGGTTCCTCTGTAGAATGCTGGGGGTTTTTTTTCATATTTCTTCTGATTCATGAAGTTTTTCTTTTGGCTAATGTGTGCTTAGAGAAAACAATCTTTACACACTCATGGTGGCTACCTGGACTGTATTACCTAGAGATTTAAAGCAGGCACCTGATAAAGAAATCACCCTTTCATGAGTGAAAAATTGTGCCCATAGTCAACTTTCCATTTGGTGTAGCACTTCTTGGAGCAAACCTGTTTTTTATCTACAAGTGCAGTGCAGCTATTTCATGGACAGTCAGTGCCAAAGTCTGCCCTCATATCATCTCCTTTTGCTTCCCAGCAACTCTAGGAATGGCAAGAGGAATACTTGTTTATACAGGCGTACACATTTAACAGAAGGAAAACTGGGATTATTCAGCCTGAAGAGAAGGCTTAGGGGAGATGTTACAGCATTCTTACAGTGCCTACAGGGGCTAAGGGGAGATGTTACAGCATTCTTACAGTGCCTACAGGGGCTACAAGAGAGCTGGAGAGAGACTTTTGGCAAGGGCATGGAGTGTCAGGGCAAGAGGGAATGGCTTTAAACAGAAAGATGACAGATTCAGGTTGAATATTAGGAAGTAATTCTTTACTACATGTTTACTATGAGATGCTGTTGAAGATCCCTTTCAACACAAACCATGATACATTTTTATGATTCTATGAAATCTGGCACCTTAAGCCCCCCAAAAAAACATGAATGGGTAGGAGAAAATGGGTTGGAAGTATGTATTTTCTACTTCTCCTTGTACAAGGATTAAAAACACATACTGAAATGCTCAGGAAGTAGATTTAGAGCAAACCAGTGAAAATACTTTTTCAGAAAGCTTGGAATCAAACCACCAACCTATTGCCACAGGATATAACTATATCTAAAACTGGAAAAATATCCGTGTGGGGTTTACACATATTTACAGAAGATACGTGAATCACTGAGTACAATGATCTGGATGATGCCTCTGACTCAGTCGGGTTATTGACGGCTACAAACTGGGAGAGAAAGACTCCCCTGGCTCTCATTATGTTTGAAATATCCTTTCTCTGAACTTCCCTAGAGCAATGAACCAGGCAACCTTTTGCTGTGCTGGTTCTTATGTGTCTTTAAATACAATAGATGAAGGGCACTCTCTTGAAGTTTATTTAAAAGGAGAGGTTTTAGGTCAGTAGGTGTTTAATCCTGGCCTCATGATACATTAAGTGTGGGGTTAGTTGAGTTTTTTTTTTTATTTTCTTTGAAGGATGTAGCATATTTGGCAAAAGGTACCTAAAATATAAATGAAAAAATCATAATAAATGAATTACAAGAGGATTAGCTTCATTGAGTCTGTTTGTAATTTACTATGGAATTAATAGTAGAACAAATCTGTCGGTGACACTTTATATATTTCACTGGAACAATGATCTAAATAAGATGCAATGCAGTACATTGAATTTTTATGTACTTACCTGTAGTTGGATAATAAAGCATAAATTATGGCATGAGTGTACTTATGTACAGTAGTTAATAGTCAATCTTGTCAATTTTAATAACAGGCTCCCTAGAAAGATGCTGCTTGAGTGTTTTTAAAAATAAAATATGTTTAACCCAGTGTTCATATATTAATTCCCTAGAAGCTTGTCACTAACTTATTACTAGGTGTCTTTCCTTGGGTACATATACAAATTGCTGCTTAGTTATTGAAGGGCTGTTCATCACAAGTGCAATGCTGCAGGCATGAAGATTTTTTTTGTTTTTATACCTGCATGGAAACATTTATTTAAAAGCAATTATACACATCTATATTGCAGAGCGCTTCTGAGAAGAAACACAGTTATGCCACAGGATAAAGACTGGCACACCCCTTGGTCCTGGTTCTGTCCTATCTGACTGTAGGCACCTAAATCATAGAATCATAGAATAGTTTGGGTTGGAAAACACCATAAATATCGTCTAGTTCCAACCTCCCATGGGGGCAGTGACAGCTTCTACCAGACTATGTTGCTCAAAGGCCCATCCAACCTGGCCTTGAACTGATTTTCCCATTAGAAAGGCCCTTGTTGTCTCTATTGATTAAGGAGTGAGGAAACAGGAGGAGTAGGCAGGAAGCCACTACACCCTCAAGGCATTGCTTCTAACAATATACATTTTTTTCCCAAACCTATCCCTGGAAGAGACTGGTAGAAGACCAGGCCTCACCTGAAACAGCAGGTTTGTCCATCCTTGAACCCCCCTCCAGGGTTTGGTTGTTGCATTCAGTAGCATTATTGTAAAGGCTCCTGCTTTGGAGCATCTCTAACTGGTTTATCAACTGCTAATGAGGTAACCTAATGGAAACTGGGTTCTCTGCAAAAACTACCACTGGATTGTGTGTACATACCTTTAGTTAAAAGTTTAGACAATTAAGGAAAGCCAGGGCAACATTCCCCCTTTTTTCCAAAGTCTAGGTCACTTCTGCAAGGCAGAGAAGCAGAATCATCTGCCTGAGCAGACATGACTGAAAAACTGCGGGCAGCAACTTTGTTCAACACAAATGAAACACTTCCAAAGGGCTGCCTTTAAAAGCAGGGTCATGCTGATAAAATCCCCTGTACTCCTGCAAAGGAAAGAAACAAATTTTGCATAAGTGAAAAAGATGCCCTGGAAGGCCATAAGAGAATCATAGAATTATTAAGGTTGGAAAAGATCTTCAAGATCATTGAGTCTAACCTCCAACCAAACACTATCGTATCAACTAAACCATATCACGAAGTGCCACATCTACTCATTTTTGAGCACTTCCAGGGATGGTGATGCCACCACTTCCCTGAGGAGCCTGCTCCACTGCTTAGTCACTGTTTTGGTGAAGAAATGCTTCCTGATATCCAACCTGAAGGTCCCCTGGTTCAATCAGCTCAGTTGATTAGAGAGCATGGCTCTAATAATGTCATTGTGGGTCCGATCCCTGCACAGAACATTTACTTAAGAGTTGGACTCAATGATTGTGGTGGGTCTCTTCCAGCTCAGAATATTCTGTGACTCCAGATTCTAACTTGAGGCCCATCCCCCTTGTCCTACCCCATACATTCCCCAGTCCTGATCCCTCCCTGTTAGTCCCATGTAGGAGATGGTGACTCTCTTCTTACATTTTTCTGTTACACAAGAAGCAGAAAGAGTGGAATTTTTTGATGAAAAACGGAGACTTTGTGACCTGCAACTATTTCAGCCTTTTCTAAAAGTTATTGAACCAGTAGGCAACAGAGAAGAAAGGATTCTCAGTAGAGAAATAGGTTTTGCTATCGGCATGCCTGTCTGTGAATTTGACATGGTGAAGGATCCAGAAGTACAAGACTTCTGAAGAAATATTCTCAGTGTTTGTAAAGAAGCAGTGGATCTTCAAGATGACAGTTCACTGCACAGTAGAGAACTGTATGTTTATCCTCCAAATGTAGAGTCTTCAGCTGAACTACCCAAACACACCTGCAATAACCTAGACAAAGGGTAAGTTATAGTGGTGATATGGGTAATAACCTCACCAAACAGCAATAAGCAGAAATACACTTTAAAAATCAATCACGACTGTGCCTGAGCAAGTTATTGCTGAAGCAATTATGAAGAAAATACAAAGTATGTTCCTGTCGTCTGAACAACTGAAATTTTGTGTCCTGAAGTAGCAGGGAAAATATATTTTAAAAGTGTGTGACTGAGGGGAAACGCTGCTGTGGTCTTCAACATCCTCATGAGAGGAAGTAGAAGGTGAGGCACTGATCTCTTCCCTCTGATGACCAGTGACAGTCCTCGAGGAAATGGCATGAAACTGAGTCAGGGAAGGTTTAGGTTGCATATCAGGAAAAGTTTTTTCATCCAGAGGGTAGTCAGGCACCGGAACAGGCTCCTCAGAGAAGCGGTCAGCACCAAGCTTGTCTGAGATCAAGAAGCATTTGGACAGCGCTCTCAGGCACATGGTGGGACTCTTGAAGTGTCCTGTGTAGGCCCAGGACTTGAATTCAATGATCCTGCTGGGTCGTTTCCAACTTAATATATTGTATGATTGTATTGTACTCCTGAAGATAAAGGGCATAGCAAGGTATATCAGCTGGGAGCAAGTCAGTGAAGTTCAAACTCGAATTGTAATGCAAGGTGTAATGGTTCTGTGAAGTATTCCAAGTATTTAAGTAACATGCTGTCCAGTAGTAGATGAATGCAGTACCTTTTTGACATTATGCGTCGGACTCAGCCATGTGTTATGAGGATAAGATTGGGGGAACTCCTGAGTGAAGGTCTATGTGATCACAACAGCCCCTCTTCTGGCCCTAGGTGCAATTCATTCAGTTTAATGGCAAACCTCCTCGTGACTTCAGCAGGGCCAAGATTTCATGCTGAAAGTTTGTTTTTCTGACCAGTCATGATACTTGACCAAAGCACAATCTTGTCTGCATAGGCAATCCAGACTAAACACAGCTTTAGGTAAATGGTCAAGGGTAAAATGTTAACATTTGGTTGAACAAGGCACGCATAGCCAGGGCAGATCCATCCCAAATGCTGAAATGTCTATTTTAATCTCCTGTTCACTGAAACATTTTGTTTATTCCTAGGCATGATGAATGAGTTGTATTACTGGTATATACCATGGCACATAGGTAGCAAAACCTTTACATTGCTCCTGCCTACTCTCATGATAACAGTTTCACCCAGCAGACAAAAACTGCATAGAAAGCTTTTTTGCACTCTTCTTCAAATGATGTGAACCTGGAGTTGCACAAAGCCAAGGCACAGAGCTGGTGGCACAGGTGCTGATGGCAGGAGGTCCCAGGCACCAGTTGAGCAACTCCTGTGGTGCTGTTTTGAAGAAAAGATGTTGTCTCATTTATTTTCACCTTCCTTTGCTAAGACTAAATGGCTTCATTTTCTAAAACACCAAGGCTCACTGGCTCCTACTGGCTTCACAGAATCACAGAATCATAGAATATGCCAAGTTGGAAGGGACTCACAAGGATCATCGAGTCTAACTCCTGGCCCTGCAAAGGGGCCAGAATGAAGAATCATTTCCTAACCCCAAGAATCTCACCATGTGCCTTGAGAGCGTCATCCAAATGCTTCTTGAGCTCTGCAAGGCTTGGTGCTCTGACCACTGCCCTGGGGAGTCTGTTCCAGTGCTCAATCACCTCTGAGTCAAGCACCTTTTCCTAATATCCAACCTAAACCTCCTCTGACACAACTTCAGGCCATTCTCTCGGGTCCTGTCACTGGTCACTACAGAGAAGAGATCAGTGCCTGCCTCTCCTCTTCCCCTCACTAGGAAGTTGTAATTGCAATGAGGTCTCCCTGGCCATTGATCAGGACCCCCACGTCCCTTTCCTGTCACTGCTTTCCAGCTTCTCATTCCCCAGTCTGTCTTTATATCAGGGGTTGCCCCATCCCAGTTGCAGAATCCAGCAGTTTCCCTTGTTGAATTTCCTATGGTTTGTGATTGCCCAGCCCTCTGATTTGTTGAGGTCTCCCTTCAGGGCCTCCCTGCCTTCAAGGGAGACAACAACTCCTCCCAGTTTTGTGTCATCTTCAAACTTGATCAGTTTCCCTTCCAGTCCTGCATACAAGTCATTTATTAAGATGTTGAAGAGCACATGGCCTAAGATGAGCCCTGTGGAATCCCACTAGTGACAGGTGGCCAGTCTGATGTCACCCCATTCACTATTACCCTCTGTGCTCTACCTGTGAGCCAATTGCTCACCCATCACATGATGTTTTATCCAGATATGGGCTGGATATTTTGTCCAGAAGGATTCTGTGAGAGGGGTTATCAAAAGCTTTACTGAAATCAAAAAAGATTACATCAACTGGCTTCCCTTGGTCAACTAGGTGAGTTACCTTGTCAAAGAAGGAAATCAGGTTTTATAAGCAGGAGTTCAGCTGGAACAACAGCGGTATCTCGCTTCTGGGGCTGGGGTGTCACTCCACCAAGGTACAAAACTGACTTCAGGCATGAGAATACACAAGTTCCTTAGTCTCTCTTCCACTGGAAATATCAGGCCATAAGTCCTCAGAGATGTCCTTTCCTTCCCATAACTGATGCAAAATTAACTTGGATATTAATCAAATTATTATATGTTCCCTTAAGTATGCAGCTCTTGAGGCAGAGAGTTATCTTTTGCTGAAACCTCTGGCCTGGTTAGAGGACCCAGGCACAATGGCCTGGTTATAGATATTTGGTGTGACCTGTATTAAACCACAGTGAGCACACATGTCTTGTCAGCTAACTTGATTTCCCCTTGGAAATGACTGCACTGTTTATCCAGGTATCCGCCTCTGCTTGGAGACACTGTGGGTGGCTGGCACTATGGGGTGCCAGCAGTGCTGGGCATCTCCTTTTATCTGTTGTTTGTAACTTGTATCAGAAATCCATACCCTTGTGAGCTCTCAAGTACCAGACACCTGCACACAGACATAGATACCCTCATTTCTTTAAGCTTACAGTAGCTACAGAATAGTTCCTTCCATGCTGCACTGTCAGCAGTGTATGAAGTTCAGTGTGATCGCATCAAGTCCCTCTGCTAAGCATTTCTTCCAGGCAAACAGTCCCCACCTCCACAGGAGGAAACTGAAGATGCCATTAGTGTAATCAAAGCAGCTCACTGGGGCTCAGGGCCTTGTCACATTAAGAAACACAAAGCAGACAGAGTAGGTACTGTGTTTAAATACAAGCTATAAATGAATAAAGAAAATCATTAGTAGCCAAGGCAACTAATTGTGATGGAACTTCTTATTTATAACAAATACCAAAATAAGCTAAAGAAGGGAAGAGACAGGAAAACTCAACCACCCACCCAACAGCAAAGTACACTATTTAGTAAAAGATACTCCTTTAATAGTACTTGAAGTGTCACATTTCAACCTACACACACAAAAATGAGCATTTCGAAGGACATATGGACAACCAAGTTGCTCATGACAAGAGCCCAGCTAGCAGGACACAGAAGTTGTGTATTTCTTTGTCCTTGTGTCCTTTCCTTTCCTTTCCTGTCTTCTATTCTATTCTTCCAAATACTTTTCCCTTAAACCCATGCAGATTCACACACAAGCACCCTTCTAAGGAATCGTGTAGGTCTCTATCATTCCATGAAGAATCATTTCCTATTGATTTCACTTTATCTCCCATGATTCTCATTTCATGGCCCCTGTTCTTGTATAGGACGAGATGGTGAGGAGTCAATTGCTCTGTTATTTCCTCTTTCATAACAAATTCTCTGCACTTTCAGATGTTTTAACTGCTCTTTGAGAATATGTGGGTGTGAATGGGATTAACACAAGTTTTCTTTAAGGGAGGTTACAGTCAGTGCATGTTGCACAGAAATACTAAACCATCAGCAAGGTACAGGCATGATATGTCAGCTCTGAATCAGAGCAAGGTGCCAAATGGCACCATGATGCAAAGGATGGTTTACACCTCTGAACAGGTTGTGCTTCTTCACCACTGACACACAAAAAAGGATGCAGATGCTCAGGAGAGTGGGATGGAGGGCTTAGGGTACCAGGGAGGAGATGCATTCAGAAACCCAGGGACCTGTTGCCAAACTTGTGGCTCATTGCTGTAACTCTGGGAGGTCCCATCAGGCTCCTGAGTCTCTTAAGTTTGACTGAAAATATTGCTAAAGATCCTGCACTGAGGAGACAGAATGCAGTTCCCTGTGATATTAGGCAAATGCCTCTGTCTGTTTTTAATACTGCCAGTTCCACAAGTACTCCAGGACAGCATTGCACCAGTATTAAACAGGAAAAAAGCCTCCAAAAATTCTGCTTTTCGTCTCCCTCAGAGGTCACCTGCCTCACTCTTTTTTCTTCCCACAAACAGACTGAAAACTCTCCTGCTGCCCAAGATGGGGATCTGATATGAAACAGTGGTGAGCAATGTGAATATTTGAAGTAGCCTCATTTTTTTCACCTGCCTTAAAATGTCTGCTGCCAGACCCAGACAAGCACAGCTGAGAGTACAAGGCTTCCTCAGGAAATATCACCCCTCCTTCGAACAATCAGAAAGGGTTCAGTTTTCCTTGGGGGAAAAAGGGTAGGAAACCTCAGCTTACCGAACATGTCACCTACCACATACAGCTTAAAAGAAGGAGAAGATTTCTCCATCAGTAACTACTGACTTACTTGATTCTCTCAGACCCCAACCCCAGCTTTCACTGACCTCCACCTGCTTTCCCACAAAATAATTCCTGTAATTCCTCCACCCCTGGTCTATGTTCCTTCAAATTTGATGTGGATACTGTACACAGTATTTTCAAAGACTATTTCACCAGTGTTTTAAGATTCAGAAGAAGCATTTGGCTATGGTGAATTAATCCCCTCTTCTGACTAATATGTCTTATCATATGTTGGCCTTTACATGGCCACATCAGACTCCTGGTTAGTAGCCCAGCCCAACCAGCCTGAGCCTTTTCCCCCCTCAACAGGTTGTCTTACTGTCCAACGCTTTGCTTTCTTACTTCTCCCCCTTGCTTTTCCTCCTTAAAATCCGTACAATATCTACAAACACAGCTCCAAAGGTGAACCTGCAGCAAACCAGCCACGCTCAGAGCAAGTGCATTTCTATATTTAGCAACAAACATTTCGGTTGTGCTGCTGCAGAGCCTTTTCAAACAGCTGCACCTTCAAAGAAGTCTTCACAGAGCTACTGAGCTAGAAAGCATTGAAGGGGTGCTGTCTACAACTCAGCTTATAACTCAAGCTTTTAGCTGGAGGCAAAGCAGAGAGACATTTGCATGGTTAGATCCATTTCTTTTCTTCCTAGAAATTGAAGAGAAGGAACACAGGGTGAAAAATTAATGCCAGAGCTAAAAAAAAAACCACCATTGCCTGCCAGTAATAGCCCTGTCTCTCTCTTTCCCATATATCCTTGTTCAGACAAGCACCAAGACACATTGCATGTCCATCGCAATGACTGGTAGTTTAACACCCCTGTCTGAGTCTTTCTTTCCCGGAATAGATGTGAATATCTATATCCACCCTACTTATAGAAATACAACCACGTTCAATTACATTCTGCTTATCTAAAACTGCTCCCGACACTTCTACTGGCGAGACCAGACCTCGTTTCCACTCCTGATTGATCTCCCTGATAATACCAGATGAGTTCAGCCAAACCCTCTGGGGAGAGGCTGTAGGTGTTGTAAGTCTTCTGGATGCATCACTGTACAACCAGGGTTCTAAATACTGACCTTCACAGTTTATTAATTTCAATATGATTTATTGATTTTTTTCAACATCTATGGGGTGTTCTCTGTGAAGATATCTCATCTGATGTGAGTCCATGAAATTCTAGTTTCACTATTCTGCAGAATATTTCAGTACAGTTTTAAACCAATATTAAAAATATGTGACTGCTTTATGAAGCACACTCCACATTGAATAAGATGGAGGAGGAAGATGAGAATTACCAACATTGTTAGCTTTAGAGGAAAGCATTGTGTAAAAGTTTTTAATTCTCTGGTGATTGTAAAGTACATAAACATCTGTATGCTGCCAATTATTTGCATAACAGTTGTATGTGTCTGGCCAAAGGAGCATAAACTGACTATCTAAACCTTCTAAAATTTAAATAATTTTATACTTACTAGTTAATAGTGAAACAGAACAAAAAAATTGATATTTTCAAGGAAACAGTCTCTGAGAATTCTCTTAAAGATAGAAATTTGCTATTCAAGTATCTTGTATATTTTCTTTTTTTTCTAATTTTTTTTTCCACCATTTAATATCTCTTTCACTTGTCGCACCAAATGTGGCTGGATCTGAGATATCTGTACATCTCTCATATCCCAGTGAAACATCATCTTTTATTAAGTGGCCATTGATGTCAATGGGAGCTCTGCCTGGGTAAGGATTTCAGTGGCATCCCAGGATTGGGTTCACAGCTGTCAAGGCACTGCAGGGGCTTTGCAGGGAAGTAGCACTGAAACTATGAAGCCAGGGGCTATTGGCTCAAACACCCCTTTCTAAAGGAAAGGAGTGTTTCCCTGGATGCAAGAGCTTTGGGGAGACTTTGGGATTTTCCAACTCATTTTTAGCTTTTGCCATACTTAAGGTGAGGAACTTACCTCTGATGATCCTCGGGGGTCATATATCAGCAAACTAGCCCAGACATGCCAATATCCAAGCCCATTTCTGGTTGCTTGTCACAGGTGATGGATTATTCCTGTGACAATGGAGAAGGGTGGCACACCAGCTGAGTAAGTTGCATGGTACTTGCTTTAAAGAAGTTCTGTTAGTGCCCAGGTGTTTTTGATTTTTCCATCCCATTTTGAGATGTCAGCCAGTGGGTAGAGAAGGCAGGAAGGACTGTCTGTGTTGTCATACGGATGACTTGTGGCTTTTTCATCTTAAAACCTACACTTGACCCGTAAAACAAAGAGAATATTAAGCTTGATGAGCCAATGCTCTAAGCTGACATCTTGTTGTGCAAAGATAGGAATTTGCTAGTGCTTTCAAGTGCAGAAACATCTGCAGAAGTGGGTGGAAGGGAAGTCCTTTGAGTGCACAGATAATTATTGGGATTGTTACATGATAGATGAGGTTATTTTCTCAGTTCTCTGTATGACTTCATAATGACTCCAATGCCTGCTGCTGCAAGTAAAAGGAAAGACTGTTGCTGTCTGACTGTCAGCCAGAAGATTCAATGGCCTTTTCACTACACAGAGGAAAACAAGGACTGTTTCTTCAATATTAATTCCTTTTTCCATGGCATGTAAAAGACAAGAATCAACACCTACAATTCTTGGTTATAAGATAAACTAGGAGCTGGATAATATTTAGGAGCCTACACACCTTTGTGATTCCAACATCACATCATTCCATATACCCTTCAGTTATAAGGAGGGCTTTGTTTTTCTTTATTTCAAGACCTGTTTTGTTTTGGATGCTGAATCACATATGTTTTTAAAAAGCAACTTGACAAGAATTTAAAGTATTTTAGTTGATTTGGTACTAAATGGAATCACACACATATACAGTTCTTCAAATTCATAACAAGTGAGGGAAAAACTGGGAGAATTTTCTCCCCATCATATATCAACATTTTGAGTTCACTGTCCTTGACTTTGTTAAAACACTTTTTATCTCCTGTTACCTTACTTTTATGCTTGGAATGAGGCCATATTTCTGAAATTCATGTAGATAAAATTATTGACTATATGCAGTGTGAGTGGGGAGCGGAATAGCAAACTACAAAAGAAGGTCTGTTTATATAAGTTATGTCACTGTTCTCCCCCATCCTCAACCCATTCTGCAGGATAGTACCAGCTCTAGATTATATTACACTGCTGAACATATTTGGGCCCACTCAAGCTTATAGAGTGTTTGTTCTCCTCCATCTTGTGTTACTGCTCTCTTGAGCTGGCATATTCCTGGCATATTCTATGTTCTAGGATTCCTTGGAATTTAAGAGGAGGGTTGAGTCCTGGTGTGTCGATAAAAACATCCATTTCACAGAAAATTCAACTAAACTGTCAAATTCAGCTAAACTGGAGGTTTCTAAGATGAGGCTGGATGTGGCACTGAGTGCCATGATCTAGTAATCACAGTGGGATTGGATCAAGGGTTGGACTTGATGATCTCGGAGGTCTTTTCCAACCTGGCTGATTCTGTGGTTCTATGACACCTGTTGCATCAAGTTTCATAAATAGCTCCAGCTCTTTTACAGGAGTTTTCATTTCCAGGTGATAAGTGCAGTTAGAAATTGCTTTAGAACACCAAAGAAATCCTGTTGCAGCAGAACTACTACATGTTCTTGACTTTTATCCCATGTCCTCTCACCACTTTTCCCATTTAAGTTACATAATTTTGATGAAGAACCAGTTACATATAACACTGTTGTGGTTTAACCCCAGCTGGCAACTCAGCCCCTCACAGCTGCTCGCTCACTCCCCCACAGTGGGATGGAGGAAAGAGTCGGAAGGGTAGAAGTGAGAAAACTCGTGGGTTGAGATAAAGACAGTTTAGTAGGTAAAGTCAAAGAGTCGTGTATAAGCAAAGCAAAATAAGGAATTAATTCACCACTTCCCATGGGCAGACAGGTGTTCAGCCATGCCCAGGGAAGCCGGGTTCCACCAGGCCTAACAGTGACTTGGGAAGACAAACGCCATCACTCTGAACATCCCTCCCTTCCTTCTTCTTCCTCCCAGCTTTATAGGATACCATGCAGTATGGAATATCCCTGTGGTTAGCTGGAGTCAGCTGTCCCACCTGTGTCCCCTTCCAACCTCGTGCACCCTCAGCCTCCTTGTTGGGGGATGGTGAGGAGCAGAAAAGGCCTCGACTCTGTGTAAGCCCTGGCCAGCAGTAACTAAATCATCCTTATCACTGTTTTCAGCACAAATCTAAAGCATAGCCCCTAGTAGGAACTGTGAAGAAAATTAACTGTACCCCAGCCCAAACCAGCACAAATACATACAAAAGCTAAGAAACCAGGCTGTTGGCACTGGATTCAAAATAAACACAAACCTCTTGTGGGAGTTTCAGAAAATCCCTTCTCTCCTTTTTCTCCACTAAGACTAGCAGACCCTGGCTGTACACTCCATGTTGCTGTAGCTACAGTTCTGCCTTCAGCTAAATTTCCTAGATGCTTTTGCAGTACAGTCTTTTGTATCAAAATATAACTTGATCACCTGTGTAATATTCTGAAAAACTCTGCGTTTTTTTCCCTTATGCAGTAAAGAGTTGATTCAGTGTCTGTCAGAGGTTGTTTGTCCACAGTGGGGTTGTCGCAGCATAACTGACTGTGCAATGAGTGTTGCTATACCTTATCTTTATCTTATTGAAAGCATACTGCTGGGCAGTGGCTGCTGATATCTAACTTGGGACTTGGAAACATTATCCACGTATTTTTCACAGATATTACTGCAATTCTTTATGGTACTATTTTTCAAGATTTTTCACAGTTGTACCAGTTTGCAGTCTCTGGGAAGAATTTTTAGCATGCCTTCTAAATCATAAGCATTTCCCAGTTTTTTCTGCAGAGAAATCTTTAGATTTGAAAATCTTTCCTAAGTTTCTCCTCATAGAAAGACACACAATATTGTTGTTTTATGCAATAGAATGGATCCTGGTGAAATTTCGACTTTGTCAGGGTGCAGTTGTCACTGTACCTTGGCTACTTCCATCCCTTTGAACAGACCACGCAAAACAGGAGACAACTCATGTATGTTTGTGACTCAGATCTACCATCTCACAAGGTAACAGATAGAAAGGGTAAGCTGATATCACATTCAACATTCTCTCTTTCTTCTTAAAGTTCAGAAGAACAAGGGGTTTATGTTTTCCCCCACTGGCACTACTTACAAATAACTCCCTGAAATTTAGAAGATCAGAAATATATTTGAAGGTTAAAGTCACTACACATTCAGGTAGGATGACCTTGAATATACAGTTCCCAGATTATTTTGCATTAAGGCCCCACCAGGATACCCATATTGCTTCCTCCACTTTGGAAATGGAGTGCTCAGAATTAACTAAAGGCCAGATATAAGGATTTTAGCTAGCTGTGCTCATATGACTTAAATTTCTATCCAGTTTATATTCAGATATGAATAAATCTTAAATTTCTTAGGAAAATAAATCCTACATGGGAGCACAATCTTCCTCTTTAAATCTATAGGTATGCTTTCAAATCAGAAGAAAATCTGCCTATCGAAAAGTTTTCCCAAAATCTGCATGGCTCAAAAGCTCTTACTTGCTATGCACCTCATGCACAGAATTGCCTTCTGCTGAGAAGTACAAGGAGCACAGACTGAATCTGGTTTTAAATCGTTTGATATCACTTGCGTTGCTCAAAAATGATTTTATGACGTCCTTTTGCTCTGGCGATGATTTGTTGTTCTCTTGTGTTTCATTAGGCTATTATTTGTAAAGTGTTTTGTGATGCATTGCGTGAAAGCTGCGACATAAGCAATTTTATGGGCTGGAGTGACAATTCAGGTATCAACAGGCAAGGATTAATGATGCTAATTATTCAAAACAATTGTTCCTTTCTTTAAGGACTTTGTTTAGAGGGAGGGGGTGAATTAAAATGAGGGAGTGGATGTTGGGTATAAGAGGTGTAAGCATTTCTGCTGATGGAAGGTAAAAGGAGATCGAAGCACATGAAAAATAGCTACAAATATTATCTATTGGAATACGACTCCTATATGTCATGTAAATTACTCAATAAAATAGGGCTGTGCAAGCTACAGCAAAAGTAATAACACATCAAATAATCCATTTGTCAAGTACGTAAAAAAAGGTAAAAAATACATTCTTTATCTCCTTCACCACTGACTCTGAGCTACAGCAGGTTCGCTGAAGTGGACTGTACTACCCCAAAATCTTCAGGTGGAGGCACACTTTTACTGAATCCAGCTCTTTTCAGAGCAATCTGCTGGAAGAAGTATTACCCAGTGAAGAAAACATAGTTACTGGTTTCCTGTCTCTGGGACAGGGACAGTCTCTCCAGGACCAATAGTACTTTTTAACCCATAATCCCAGACATTGTATTTTATGTTTCATGGGCTTGGTCATAGAATCATAGAAGGGTTTGGGTTGGAAGGGACCTTATAGATCACCTAGTTTCAAACCCTGTGCTGCAGGCAGGGACACCTCCCACACCCCTTTTGGCTTAGCTCCTGTAACATCTGCTGGTTACTCCAGATTTTAGGCCTGTTTCTCAGAGCTTCTGTCAATCCTGAGCAAGTGATCAATTACTGCCCTGGTACCAGCATGGTAGCTCCATGTCAAGTAAAATCTATAATAACTGCAAGTATCAAGTGCTACTTGAATATAAGGTGAAAAATGGTGGAGTTTTTTTTCTACTTCTGCACTACTTTCGGGTAAAGGATGCTCCAACCCCATTGTGCTGTTGTTTATCCTTGATGGTAGGATTCAATTTTTATCAAACCACCTCTTTCTAGAAAATGTGATTTTAAAATATTTATTAATAATGGATTTATTAGATTGTTATCTAATAAATAGATTGTTATATATAAGCGCAGGCTCTTTTATTTCATGCAAGAGTGCACATCTAGCTGCAGCAACCTAACAGAGCAAATGAACTCCACCTACCACATAAGAAACAATTTACAAGGTTAGGAGTAAAATAATTAGCCATCCAGCAGCACTAGATCTTTTTACTGATACACATGCTTTTTTCCCTGTAATTACTCCTAAGAATCCAGGTACTCACCAATTTTATGTTAGAGGGACTCATGAACATTTCAGTACAGAAGGAAAGTACATGGGGGAAAACTTTTTCACTCTGAAGGCAGCCTGGACAGCCACAGGAACAGGTTACTGAAGATGCTGGGGAGCCCTCATCCCTAGATACACTCAAAACCAAATCAGACACAGTCCTGGGCACCTTGCTGTACCTGACCCTGCTTCAGCAGAGGAAATGGAGGAGGTGATCTTAAGAGGTCCTTCCCAGTTACAGGCATCTTCTGATTCTATGAAACACCACTTGAAGGATCACAGAGCTCAGTGATCTGAATTGAGAGATGGGCTGTGGGGTGCCCAGGATTCCCACAGCTCAGACATTCACGTTGTTGACTGATGTGATTTAACCTCAGTGGGCAGCTAAGCACCACCCAGACACTCGTTCAGTGCTTTGCCCAGTGCAGTGGGGAAGAGAATTGGAAGGGTAAAATTGCAAGGACTAGTGGGTTGAGATATATTCAAGCAAATACAGCCAAAACCAGAAGAATAATGCACATTTTTTTTTAACATTTAGATAATGTGTATTTAGGGCGCTTTAAAACTACTCACTAGGAGAATTACCTTTTTTTATTTTTTTCTTCTTATCCTGGAATGAGTTCCAAAGACATTATTTCTTTACATGAGAAAGTAAGCATAACTATCACACTGAACTATAACCTACTCTGTTGTTCAACCTTCCCATTCCCCTGAGGTGGGGTTTTACCTGTGATAATCTTACTTAAGGCAGATGAATTCACTCTGTATCAGGCTACAGGAAAGCAATCTTTCAGAACGAAGAGAGAGTCCCCATTACTGCTAGCGTGTTACCTCACCCCACCAAGGTCCTCTGCAGCAGGGAAATGTTTGCACAGAGTATCCCAGTTGCACTGACTGCTGCATTATGTCCCATACTGCCACTAGGATTATCAAGTGGAGAAAACATGGAGCAGTTTCTCTGTCAGACTGCAGCTTTAGAAAGCCAAAAACTGTGTAAGTGAAGTGCCTTCTCCTCGTGGCTTCATTTATTACCTGTGTTAACTAGATTTGGGGAGACAGCTCAGGCAGATAAGGACAAACTCTGTATTAGCCTATTCACTTGTAGTTTTCCTCTCTCCTACTGGGCTCCCTAGGCAGTGTCTGATACACCTAGAGATTTTTCTTTACTGGTAACTGCGACTAGGAGCATCAACCTGCAAGAAATGCCAATCTTCCTTGCATAAGAAAATGCCCGCAGCAAATACACACATGCCTCCATATGGAGTGACTTCCAGCTTCACCTCTTCTCCTCACTTCCAAAGCATCCCTAAGAGTGTCTATGTTTCAGTGCTGTCATGAGAATGATTTATTCACATTGCTCACTGGTGACTAAATCCTAGGCAAAACAGAACAACTTGCAGAGCTGACAGATCCAGCAAGAACTCTAAGTGAAACTCCTGCTTCCTTTCTGTAGGCTTCACATGGGAAAAGAAGAGGCTGCTGCTCCGTAAGGTAATGAATCCGAAGCATGGCCTCTGTGTCTGTGAAGTTCCACTTTTCTTGTCTTCTACTAGGGTAGAAAAAAATAACAGTAGAGCTGAGGGACACAAAAAGGTCTGACACTGGTGGTTAATTGCCTGCCCTGCTCTCCCCAGTAGCTGTGGGCTTGACTTGGATATCTCTGAAGTATTGCTGCCTTTTGGAAACCGAGGCAAGTCATAGCTTATGGCTGCAGGGCCGCGGACCAAAACATGACCTGGATAATAATAAAACCAGGTAATTATTCCATGATGGTTAGTGTGTATTCATTATTATGTGCATCTAATGCAAATGATTCATTTTAATTGTGTTCTCTCCTCCCTACGCACACTTAACTCCCATTGACAGGGAGGTGAGAACACACTCCCTCCGCTTCCACTTATTAGCAAGTGTTACAAGGATTTTTCTGGTCGGGGAAGGTTTTGGGTGCTCTGCAATGATGTGTCTGACTCATCCCCTATTGTAGCAAGTAGGGAAGGTTATTTTTGCGGTGTTAATATGAAAAGAAAACATGTGGAAAATGTAATGCTTCAAAGAGGAGCCTTCTGTGGGAAGTCATTGCTAATTAGGTGGTACGTGGGTGTCATCTGGGTCTCAGTAAACCATAGGTCATGCCAATATTTGAATCCTCTGAAGATTTTAGTGTAATTAGGGGGAAATAATTAGCATTTCACCTTTCATTGGGAAATTGTGATTAACTGTGTGCTAACCTTTTTAATGATTTTCAGGTTTTCTAGAATTGCTAAGTTCCTTGCTGCTTTCAAAGCTGTGTGCCTAATGACAACCAGAGGGCATGTGGAAGTCTTATTGACTATCACAAAGGGTCCACATTACTCTGATCCAGACAATTGCTGTCATCACCTCTTTATGCTGAAGTATTGTCTTTATCCACATGAGATATGAACCACACTGTGCTAAGTTCTGCATGTCAGTACAGAAAGACAGGTGCCCTGTCAAATCTGAGCAGAAATTGGGAAGGAAATCAGAAGTGTCGACCATTTTGCAGAGTCACTTCACACGATAAAGCAGATTCAGGACTACAGGACTGAAGCTGTGAGGCTGACAACACTGTTTCTCCTAGACAGAAATGTACAGAGTGTCTTACTCTTTTCCCAGTGGGTTTTAGAGAGATGAATCCAAGGATGCTACACCACTTCTTTCTGGTGGAGATAACCAGTCCACACAGAGGTGGTGAGTGCAACAGGAGACAGGAATGTGAGCAAACTCTAAACCAGATAACTTAAGTATTAACTGCAGCTTAGTCATAACTGAACCCCCTGGCACTCTGGAATCATCTTGTGCTAAGCTCCTTGATGCTATTCAGTTAAATGCTGTTTCAGGTGTGTGCCCAAGAGCCACAGACACATTTTTGATTGACATGAAGTCTTCTCCATGTTATAAAGCCTTTCTGCCCTTGCTATTGATTGGTTGTGTGCAATATGAACAAGCCCCAGCAGAGCTCTTCTCTGAATCTCTTGCTCCCTTGCGGAGTATCTGTCCCTGTGCTTGTGTTATGGACACTGCTGTCTTGTGATCAGCTGTGGAATGCATCCCTGGGATCAAAATTCCCTAAATTTGGCAGGTTTCCACTTCCTGTGGGAGGAGTACATAATCAGATCATTTTCACAAAATAACAAAATACTTTCTTGCCCTGCACTAAAATGGACAAAAGTTTAGACTCCCAGAATGCCTGCCAAGCCATTCACGGGGGTCCATCCATGGTCCAGACAAGAGGCCAGAGCTCAACGCTCTCTCTGACAGACCCTTGAATATCAATTCCATTAGAATCACAGGGCTAAACCTCCCCACATATAAAATTGGGTTTCTATGCCACAACTGGGAGTATCTTAAGATATCTCAGGGTAAGGATCTCCTCTGGGAGCTCCAAATCATGTCTGTGTTGCTGGGGCACATGCATTGTGGACCAATCTGGCAGTTCTCTGAGGGGACAGAGAGTTTGGTCCCCTGATTTGATGTGTAAAGCTGACAGACCCCCAAAAGGAATACTTATGCCAAAGTAGGATGTGATCTGTTATTCTGCAAAAAAATTATACTGCCCTGACCATTCTGTACCACGGCTTTCCTCTTCCCAGCTACAGGCTGAGCAAATACATAATCTTCAGATGTCACATTTCCATTAGAGACATGTGCAGACTGGTTCCCAAAAGCCTTTGATGAAGTGGTGTTAAGTAGGACAGAGCAAAGGCTCAGTATTTTTGATTCCCTGATGTCTTCACTGCTTTCCTGGCTGACTGTGGGATGGCCTCATAGGAGCACTCCAAGACACTTTGCTGTGTGGCATTTCAGCTGGTGCCAGCCAGCAGAACCAGACATGCCTTGGGTCTCAGTGGGGGACCTGCAGCAATCTCCTGTCCAACTCTCCCTGGAAGTTCTGTGGACCATATGCTGTCCCTGGCAGGTGCAACCAGCAAGACTGAGAGTAGAAGCTGGCAGTGCCCTGCCCGCTCTCCCTGAAGCACCACAGATTTTGGAGGAGTTGCCAGCCATTGACAGGCAGGACATTCGGCCAAGAGCCATCTGTCCAAGCTTAGTTTCTGCCACTGCTGTTGCTGATGCCCAGCAAGTTCCCACAAGCCTGCAGAATGAACTGCATTTGACCTCACATAAAAAAAAGCTGGTGCTGAGAGGGAAATGTGAAAAGAAGGCTGAAACTTTCAGCTTTCAAAAAGATGTATGGATGTGAGATGAAATTAGGGAGAAGAGGAAGAACAGCATGACTACCTACCTTGCTGGAACAGAGAGATGTGTCACCATATGTGCATGCTCCAGGGCCTCAGGGATACTGTTCCTGGAAGAGAGGCAACGTCTTCATCCAAAAAATTAATAATAGCAGTGCATATAAAGACTGTGGTTTAATTACTCACATTAAACAGCTCAGCAGAGAGGGCAAATACTGAAGGTGACATGACAGGTTCTGCTAGCCTACCTAGTTTAGACATGATATTGCCTAAAACACATCATTAGACTCCACAGCTCTGTGCACAAACACATGTGCCTATCACAGCCTGGATAATGCTGTGGGAAGTTTGCAGGTCATGCTGGGGAGCAGCAGGCAGTTCCCATACACTAAATCCTCCTTGAAAATAAATGCGTGGAGGCAAGGGGGTGTCCCAGCAGCCTGAAACCCTGACTTTCACATCAGCTTGGCAAAGCAACTCCAAATAGTCAGCCTTGAGAGAGCAGGAGTGACAAAAGTGAAAGATCGAAACTTACATGTGCTCCATGATGGCAAGAAAAAGCAAATCTCCCCCAAATATCAGAGAAGTAGCCAGTGACTGGAACCACTCCCAGAGGTGGCTGCAGCCCAGACCAGCTCCAAGGAACATCCTTCCAAAATCCATCTTCTTCCTCTCTGCTTAATGTTTCTGTGTGTTTATGAGGAAACCTCTGAGCCTTCTGGGAGCAGAAAGGGGACACTGGGATCAAACTGGCTGTAATTTTTGCCCAGGGACACTAGATGGAGAAACGCCTTTAGGGATAGAGAATAGGTGAGGGGCTGTGTCACCAGTCTTACAGAAAAAAAAACAAAGGGAGTAAGCGTCCTCAGCTCACCATTATTGATGCTGTTGGCTTTAAGTTTTGCTTAAAAGCTTTCTGTTTTTGGATCCCATTACAGCTCTGTACACGCCATTAGTTAATTAAGTTATTCTGCCAGACTCTGTCAAAGCTTGGATATGTTGTTACTGCTAGCTCTCTCAGGTTCTCCCTCATCTCCCTCCCCTTCACCCCTCACCACTGACAGATTTGGAAAATACAATGAAAAACAAGACCCTGAGTGGATCAAAGTTATTGGATCCCTGAGGAGGCTAAGCCAACACAGCCTCCCCGTGCTAAGAACATCAAATCACTATGTCCACACAACAATGCAACACACAGCTTTCAAAAAGCTTACCAAAAAAACATCATCAGAAGTCATTACCTTTTTTGTATCCCCACAAGTTTGCCCCATGACACACCTCCCAGGAGTAGTTTACCCATAACAAGAGAAACCCTCAATATGAAGCAGCCAAGCCATCCATGCCTTGCAGAGGAAGGCATCAACATCCTCCAAGATAGAGGAAGAAACACACTGGCAAAGCAAAAAAATTACTATCCTCACCTCTCTTTTTCCCCAGTTCGTGTGCCAACACCAATAGTTTTGGCTGGGAAACAACCTCCTATGGTACCCACAGCAGTAGATTTTTGCCTGAATTCTGTGGTGTCTCCTGCTGGTGTCTGAATTGGCAGAGCTCTCAGTAACTCCAAAAATTGAAACAATGGGCCCAGGCTGACAAGCTCTGCTCCTAATGATCTGAGCATTTTAACATAGTGCCCTACTAATCTGGCTCCCAAGACCTTTATCATATGTGACTGATTCTTCCAGTGACAGCCTATTAATTAAGATCAAAGTGTGCAAAAGAACTGTGTTTATGAGTAAGTATCTATATGTAAAACATACAGGTGGTACTGGTGGTCTCTGAAGACTCTTTGGATGCATCCCTCAAAAGAAGGGACACAAAGAGCTGTGTGGGAAAGTCTAACAGGCTGGAGGTTAAAGGCTTGAACAAAGGAATCAGGACTGATTATCATCATGAGCTGCCACTCAAACAGTTGTTTTTAGGGGAATTCATATGCAGAGGGTTATGAATATCAAATCAGTCTTTGAACGAGCCCGAGTTACTTTGATCAAGTAACAGTTGTTACTACAGAGAAGAGTGGAGTCAATTAAAATGACGAATCTTGTACCCAGCATAGGCAACATTTGAGTTTTAGTGTCAAGGGCTTGGAGAAGATCACAACATTCTTCCAGTTTTAAAATAAGCTATATAGTTTCTTCCTCAGAGCTGCAGATTTTACAACTGATAAAGCTAGTAAACCTGAAGCTGCTGTGCTTTTCATTTAGTAGCAGGCTGTTTTATTCTTCAATAGAAAGGTAATGCAGGTTGCATTTTGCCCAGTGCAAAAGCAAAAGCCAAAGGCTACTCAGCAAAGGCAAGAAGCAAACTGCTTTTGACAAGGGAAAACGTGTTGTGTTCAGACTGCTTCTTATCAGAACACGTAACAATTTGGGAATTTGCTTCTTACATTTTCTAAGAGTGCATTTTTAGCCTTGCCGACTAAATTAGATTTTTTTTTTCTCCTTTTTTAGTGTCTTTATGGCAAGCCATTAGCAGCAAGGATGCAGGATTATCCAGAACTTTTCCCTTATCAGATTCGAGTTATGGTCTTTGTCATCAAACATGATCTAAGGTGGGGAGGCTTTATCAGTTAACTGATCTTAGAAACTCATGGAACGGGTAACTTGTGGCTGTATTGCTGTGCCGCCTGAGGCTGAAAAATTACTCTGTGTGGGTGTATTTGAGCAGGAGGAGAGAGTTGGGAATGTCAAGAGGCTAAGCCACAAATTGCTTGCTTTTCTCACAGCCAGTATCTAATATTTTGTTATCATATATTGGCACTATGTCAAGTAGAGTGAATTACAGACTTGTCAATGGAAAAGGTCTGAACTTAACTGAGAACATAGAGAAGGAAATGAGATGAAAGTTGAAAATGGCAATAGGGACCCTAAATCTAGCTGCATTAAAACTCAGTGGATGCTAGTTTGTATTATCTGAGTACTATGTTCAAAGTCTCCCTGTAGTTTTAAAAAAAACCTGAAAAGACATAATTCACTGTTGCCTTTTCTTGTTGCCCTGTCCTGTAATGTCAATTAGCTCGTGCAGAGTGCCTAAAAACGTCTGATTTTGCTCTTGACATTATTCCTTTCATAAAGGTGAAAACTGAAAACAGGATCACAGAATCATAGAATGGTTTAGGTTGGAAGGGACCTTTAAAGACCATTTAGTCCAACCCCCTGCAATGAGCAGAGACATTGAAAATCAGATCACCATCCATTCTGGCCTTGAATGTTACCAGGGATGGGGCATCCGCAGACTCTCTGGGCAACCTGTGCCAGTGGTTCATCACCCTTATAGTAAAGAATTTCTTCCTAATATCTAGTCTAAATTTACCCTCTTTCAGATTAAAACCATTACCCTTTGTCCTCACTCTACTTAAAAGTTCATCCCCATCTTTCTCATAAAACCTCTTAAGTACACATTAAGGCCACATTAAGGTCTCCTTGGACCTTTCTCTCCTACAGGTTGAACAACACCAATTCTCTCAGTCTTTACTCAGAGGAGAGGTGTTCCAAACCTCTGATCGTTTTTGTGGCCCTCCTCTGGACCTACTCCAACAGGTTCATATCCTCCCTGTGCTGAGTCCCCTAGAGCTGGATACAGTAATCCAGGTGGGGCCTCAGTACTGCTCTCAATCCATTCATACCCCAACCTGCATTTATACCAGTGTTTGCCCCAACCCAGACAACCCTCATCTACTGAGCAGTCCATCCATCAAATCTGTATCTCTCCAATTCAGAGAGAAGGATGTTGTGGGGAATCATGTCAAAGGGCTTACAGAAGTCCAAATAGATGACACCCACACATCTTCCCTTGTCCACTGGTGTAGTCACTCCACCGTAGAAGGCCACTTGGTTGGTCAGACAGGACTTGGCCTTGGTGAAGATGTACTGGCTGTCCCAAATCACCTCCCTGTCGTACAGCTTCTGGGAGATTCATTGCATGATCTACCCAGGCACAAAGGTGAGGTTGACAGGTCAAAAGTTCCCAGGGTCTCGCTTTAAACCCTTTTTAAAAGTGGGTGCAATGTTTTCCTTTTTCCAGTCACCTGGCACTTCACCTGACTGCCATGACTTTTCAGATATCTTGGAGAGCTGCTTGGCAACCAAATCAGCCAATTCCCATAGGACTCTAGGAGGCGTCTCATCTGGTGCCATAAACTTATGTATTTTCAGGCTCCTAAGGGGGTCAGGGATCTGGCAGTGGAAAGTGGGATGAGTGTTCATCTCAAGACAAGTCTCAGCCCTTGATCAATAAGCAGCTTCCAAACTCTGAAGTAATGAGTGACCAGACCTACAAAGAGATATAGGCACCTAAATTTCCAGTGGGATGATGAAATCTAGCATGTCAAAATGCTTATGACTGCTGACCTAAGTGCCCACTGGTATGTCTAAATTTTGAATTCCAGTTCAGGATCCCATAGGACCCTGAGATTTCTCAAGAGATGACCATGAAGAGAGATCAGCTATTACTGCAGTCATAAATACTTAACTGAGCTAGGGCTACCTTGTGTTTAAAGAATTAGTGATAAGTGAATCAGTTTGGAAATGACTCTTAAATAAAGCTCTAGCACTTGCAATGCTTTAGACAGATTCTTCTTATACAAAACTACTGAGATTTATCAACAACTTTCCAGACAGAAAAAAGGGGCAAAATACAGAAGGTCGTGTAGTCTGTCTCCCTGCCCCAAGACAGCATATGGTCTGCCTGAAATAACATCAGACTGACGTGCAAGAGGGAAAAACCTGAAAAGCAAATACTAAAACTCTGAAACCTGTGGGCTTTAAATTAGCCACTGCATTCAATTCACAGACCCCATATTTCAGAGCTGCCAGAGTTGAGTGGTATATGCAGTGCCTGAATGTAGGCAAAGGCACTTCAGCTTATAGTTCTTAGCACCTTCTGTGTGAAAATGAATTATTTGAACAAAATAGCCCCTGGCATGGACTCCATCCTAAATTCCTTGTGGTGAGGGTCTGGGGCTCTAAACATAGGCTTGTCACCCTTGAGGACAAGGGTTACCAGGTGAACTGGCAATGGGAAAAGGCTAGGCACCAGGCAGGACTGCTTCATCCAGATACTTGTCTAACAGCACTGAACAAAAATGGATGGAATTAAGCCCAAAGGACTGGATTGGTAGCAAGAGAAAGTAGAAGAAGCATCCAAGTCCCAGCACTGCAGACAACAGCTTGCTCCCAGCAGTCTGGGAGCTATTCAGGACCACTAAGAATCCAACCTGAGTATTCCCTTTCCCTATTAATTTGGCCCTGTTTACACTGCTCTGAGTACAGTCAATCAACTTTGTGGCACTGGCACAGCAATGAAGCTGCAGATGTGATGAGACCCATCCATGTAGCCACACCAGTGATCACAGCAGGTCAGGCCCACTTCTGGGGCAATGGTTCACTCTGGTCCTATGTGGGAAGGGCACATTCCCCTTGGATCATTGCTTCTACCCCTCCATAGAAAAGCTAAGTATATTCTTGGTCCTATAAGGTGGTGGCATGATCCATTCATCAGTGGATCAATATGATAGACTCTACTGAGTGGGTGAAGACACAGCTTCTGTTTCTCATTGCCAGGAAAACAGCTCAATCTCTGTGCCTCTATTACTCTTCCCAATATTTGTCATCTTACAATGTTACTCTTCTGGAGCAGGAGCTGTTTTTCAAGACAATGCCACTGGTGAAATCTGCTGCCCACCAGCTCCCAGTGTGCCCCCTTTCTTCCCTGAGGGCAACTTCATCTCTCTCCCAGTACTTCCCCATTTTTGTCCTGGTGCCACCCTTCAGCTGTGCCAGTACACCAAAGGGGGAATGATGAAGCTGGGCTGTGCCAAACCATCCTCTCCCCTTTTCCTTTTGTTGTTGCATGGGTTTTGGCACACGTTCACTGTGAAAGCCCAGAAACAGGTGGGGGGACATGGTACTGGTGGCCCAAATACTCAGGTCCAGGAGGAGCAGAGGGAAGAGAAATTGGGAGGTTCTGCAGCATGGGTGCAACCCCCACTGTGTCTGCAGTGCCTGGTCCCAGGGCCGGGCTGCAGGTCTAGTCTGGGACTTCTACTAGTTATTACTACGGAGTGATGGGCTATGACAGCTATTAAGCCCACGAGCACTTTGGTGCTCAGCATGCAAAACCTCTCTCCATGAGATGGGTTTTCTAAGGCCACTGTGCAGAGCCGACCTGATCTCAGAGTGCTCTGACGTCGCCCCAGCCAACCTGACCCCAAATGCTCGCTAAAGAGGCACCAAGTGCCCTATTTTGCATTGCCTGTAACGTCCCAAAACAGTGTCTGACTTCTCAATTAGTCCGAGAGAGGACTGCAAACTTGAAATCCAAACTGATGGACTGTGAAATCCATATCACGTTGTCACCCACAGCACACTCCCCCTGCTCTGCACTGAGCTATAAATAGACTTTCATTATTAGCAAGCAGACAAAGGCAGCCTGGAAGATGCTCCACGCTGACACTACTCCTGGCTTATGGATTTCTTGTTTTCACCTTGGTATAGAAGTGAAGATGGGGACAAGCAGGGAGGGGCTGCTCAACAGCCATAGAGCTGGTGAGGGCAATCACTTCTTGCCCTAATCAGGATTATTTCTGGGTTTTATTTTGGGTTTTGGTTGTGGTTTGTTTCTTTTCTTTTTTTTTTTTTTTTTTTTTTTTTTTTTTTTTTTTTTTTTTTTTTTTTTTTTTACATTCTCTCCCCTGGAGCCAAGAGGCTCAGAATACATTACCCAGTGCTACAGAATGTGTTACACCCACCTCCTCTCTTAGGTCATCAGTTGAAGCTCCTGTAATCTGACTACCAGCTCCCAAGCAATGCAGTCATTAAATCCCTGATGTTTTCTTTCTAGATGTTTTATTTTTTAAACAAACAAACAAACAAAAAAAGAAAGTTTATCTTTGCTTCAAAGCATTTAAATATCTTAGAGGAGCTATTAACTTGGAAAAAAGGGAAGGCATTTGAATTTTCTGGGAACAGGCAAATCCTGACATTTCTGTCTCTATTGCAAAGAGCTTGAAACTTCGTCTTTGCAAAGAAAGAGCTTTGTATGTGCCTTTCTGAAAAAAAAGAAATCCACAGCAAAAGTGTCTGATCACGAGCACTGGTGAGGCACAGAAGCTGTGACCCTCAGGCATAAGCCTGAAGATTTGTGTCCTTTGACCACAGGACACAGATACCTTAACACACCTTTTTTCCTATGGTCTTGTCATCCTTTGACAAAACAGAAATTCACATTAGGAGCTGCGATGAGGAAAAGAGCTATTTTTTCCTGCTCATTCATACTTTGAGTCTGAATGCCAGCTCTGCCCTTCCCATGCACCAGTCCCCTATGACTCGCAGCAGCTCTGCTGTTCTGCCTGGTTCCTTGGCATTTACGGCAAGGTCAATTAAACAAGACATCGGCTGTCCATTATTTGTACAGTAGGAGTTTATTCCTTGACTAACAGAAGTGAAATGGCTTGGCAGAAAACCCAAGGAAGGTTTAGTTTTGGATTAAATAGCAGACTGAAGTTTTGAGGTAGCTGGTCGTGTTCATTCGCTCTGCAAGCTGCTCTTTTGTAACTCAGCTGTTTTTGCAAATGAAACAAACCCCCAAATGCCCATAACCCTTGCATGCTGTGTCTGTGAAGAAAATCTCTCACAGAGGGCTGAGTCTGAGGGTGTTGTTCCATTAATGTTTCTTTCTCACAGCAGAGAAGTTTGCATCTTCCCAGCCTCCTTTCGAGCCCCGCTGGCCCTTGCTTCCCCCCAACAGTTTTTAACTCCACAGCTTCTGCCGAGCTCCTAAAATGGTTTGTGAGGCTTTGCTGGAAATTGGTTCTTTGGGCAAGGGGAGGAGGGGAGTATGTTGAACCCCAATCACTGTAATTAACCTACCTCTGTAAAATGATTAAGGTTTTTAAGGTTTTGGTTTCAGCCAGTTTAATGTGTCCCATAACTGGTAGTATAAGTGAAACAACAGTACCTTGCAGGTTGGAAGCGTGAAGGTGTATTTTTGACAGTGAAGGGGTTGGAAAAAAAATAGGTGTTACTAGAGCCACAGCCCTGCACAGGCTTCCAACAACAGCTTTGAGAGAAGTAATCTGTCCAGTCATCTCAAGCAGTGTTACCTGAGTGGTTAATAACTATATAGTCAAGATAATTCTGGTTCTTCCCATCAGACTGATGCAGGGGTTACACAGAAGGTGTCACCTTCTGTGGGGTCCCTCAGGGAGTAGTGCAGAGAAATGCAGCTAAGAAGCTATTAAACACATTCAAATGTTTCCCCACAAAATCTAAATTTAAGGACCATAACAAAACCCAGCAATATATCATTTAAATCTGTATTTCATTTTTGCTTATTTTGTAGTTTAGGATTTTTGGGATTTCTGTGCTATTATTCATCTTTTCCACAGGTGATGAAAACAAATTTCCTAATTTCTAAAGGTGTACAAAACTATGATGCCATAACAATTTTCATTTGCCCAACCATTGGTTAGAAAACCTCAAGACTAATTAAAGTTCATACGATGCAGAGACACTTTGGAACTCTATAGTGCACACTCACTGAGTAATGAAATTAATAACAGGACAATAAGGAATACTACCAGAATAACAAATGCTCCTGAGCCTTAATAACAGCTGTAAAAAAAAGAGCAGATACTAGATGTTTTAAATCTATTAAGAGCTTTTGCTTTTGTGTATTGACACAGGTAATGAGTTCTATGGAAAGAACGCTACACTTGAAAGCCTTTAACACTAAAAGCTTAATTTAGTATACAATGAATAATACAGGGAGCCCATTCATGGGTCGATCAGAACGGGATGAGAGAGCACCAAAGGAGCAGACAGATCATGTTAATAGGAAGCTTGAAACTTATTTAAAAATCTATACTGTAGTTAAAATTAGAACACAAATTGGAACTTGGCATTCTGTTGCTCAGGAAATTGGTAATGGGATACTAAAGCCTTGCAGTTCCCTCTGTCTGGTCCTAGCTAGAAGAGGACAAAGGCGATGACAGGCACAATGTCGTGTATACCACAGGGAGTCATGAAAGAAAGTGCTAACATAAAGAAATCAGCCTTTTCCAGCTATTCTCATAGTGTGGTGTGTGCTGTATTCTTCTATTATTCCAAGCGTAGAAAAATATGGGTCAAAATATAGAATCAGACGTTGCCTTCTTCATGAGTATTCCAAGGATAGATGATAACTTTGGCTTTTGTTCTTTCTCTTTGGGTGTGAATTCACAAATACCATTCAGTCTTCTGTGGCCAGTGGCTTCATCTGGATCAGGTACACCACTGAGACTTCTGAATTAAATGGTTTTTGCTTAGACATGATGGTGCCCAGTGTCCCTACTGATCAGAGAAAAAGGTCAGTGGGGGGTTTGTCTCCCTCCCAGAGGAAAACTATTCTTATCTCAAAGTCCATCCTTGCAGCTAGGTAACATTTATCAGGACAGATCCTGAAAGTAAAAGTGAGAGAGGGAGAATAAAACTATCTTTTAGAGGGATGATGCCTCTGAGTCAGGGCAGAGCCACCTGCCAGGGACAGATACCTCCTTTCATTATTACATTCTTCATAATCTTCCAATGAGACTTTGTGCCTCTAGTCCAGTGCCACCCATTTCATTATAGACAAGTGTGTTGCTGTCTGAACCACAAGCTGGGAAGCAGAAGGCAGGAAAAAGGCCCTGGAAAATCCAATATTTAGCTAAATGTACAGAAGATAGACATTCACATCCCATCACAAAGGGACCAGAGCAGCTGGGTGACTTTCTTCTCTAACAAAGATCTAATCTAAAACACTGGAGAATGAGACCCCAGGGAGAGTTCAGGAGAAGCCAACCATCAGGTGGATTTACATCCTGAAGGAAAAGGTGCCTGGAGATTCTAGAAAACACCCCTGGAGTTCATTTCAGAAATAAATCACTGTAAAAAAATTACTGATGATTCTTAGGATAATTGTTTCTCAGAGTCACAGGAACAATGGAGAATGGTTAAATACCTTCTTGTTATTTTAAAACATATAAAAAGTTATAAAAAAACATTTAAAAATCTGTGTTCTGAACAATGCCTTATGCAAACATAATGATTAAGAGAAAAAAATTATAGGCTTAACTAGAGGAATAGTCACAATTTTTTTAACTTTTTTTTTTTTTTTTTTGATATTAAAGCCCGAATTCCCTGGCTGACAGTTTAATTATTAGGGTAATGTGATGGATAAAGGGACTTGCTCTGTAGTGCCTCCCACTTACTAAACACTTGCTTGCAATCACAGCTGCAAAAAATGCCACAGTTCCTCAAAGCAAAGATAATAATTCCTTGCTGTCAGTGTCCTTACATTTATTATATGAACTTTTAAAGGAAAAAACACCTTTCCATCACTAAATGCAGATTATGGAAGTCAGAGCTATGTGAGACTCCAGGTTACTTAAAGACTAAGGTACCAGCCTTGAGCTGCTCTTGAGCATCCACGCATAAAATCAAGCTATTCTACTTCACTGGGATTATTTGAGGGCATCCAGAAAAGCACTTTGAGGATTTTGATTGTAGGCCTACAGTCCCTACAAGTAGCCTCTGTTCGCAATCACTTTTTTTAGACAATTTGATTTTTAAAAAATTAAAAATAAAAAAGTCAATAGGCAAGAGGGTCCAGAATAACCACATAATCAATAGAGACAAAACCACATAATCAATAGAGACAACAGCTGACTAGAGGTAAAAAATCTTGAGCAATAGAAGAACAAACTTTACTGAAGATATGATATTACATGCTGTCATAAAAATTGCAAAACATTGCAGAATGATCTTCTGATGCTGGGAGAGAAACTGGCAAATAAAATTCTGTGCCAATAAATACAAAGAATGGTATTGTGGTGCTAGAAAAAAACACCCCAAAATTAGCTGTACCCACATAACAGGGCACTCTAAATTTTTAAATATACCTCCAGAAAGAGGTGTTGATTCAATGCACACTCAATGGAAATAACACAATGTCACCAAGAGGACAGTAGTCAAATGGATTTTATTACAATGGATTATTACTAAAAGAATGGAGAAAAAAACAGAATATTTATTTCCAATCTAGTGTATGCTATTTGTATTCCCAGTGCATCAAGTGCACTTCTGGTTATCCTATCTAGGAAAGGTACAAAAGAACTTGGATGACTGAAGTGAGGGACAAGAGAGGCAATCAAAGGCAAAGAACAGTTCTAAGCCATGACAAGAGTCTTTAGCCCTGAAAAGGAAGAGATGTGGAGGTGCTGTAACAGAATTTTGCACAGCATGGAGTCATTACACAAGAACTAGTGAGCACCAGATAAAATGATCGGCCAGAAGATTCACACAAAGAAGTGCTTGTTCACGCAGTGCATAATTAAATCATGGAATTCATCACAATAGGATGCTCTGGAAGTTATAAATAGGTTCAAAAAGCAATTAGGCTCTGCATGGAAGAAGAGACTATCAAGGCCTGTTAAACTCAAAGCAGAGATAAAACCTGCAGCATGGGAAAACCCCAAGCTGGCATCTGCCTGAAGGTGGAAGAGAATGCCACATAAGCTGGGCAATATCAGCACATTTCTGATTTATCTGGATATTCTTTCATTAGGCATCTTCATTGACTAAGGACAGATACAAGTTACTGAGCTAAAAGAACCACCATATAAGGCAGTAAAACTCTTTGATGTCTTAAATCTAGCCATGGAACCTCACATACCTCTGTTCATGAGACGTTACCTCAAAAGAGACTTGTTCAGTAGGATAACCAAGAAAACTGGAATATATGTACAAGGGAGACAGCATCTAGTGGAAGAAAAGAAAGGAAAGAGGGTGTTGGGTTTCATGCCAAGAGCATGTGCATTTTCCATGGGGTTCATCACGGAGATATAGGTTTGCTGCTGTCTCCACATGAGTATGAGAAGGAATAATGGAAGGATAATGGGTCTTTTGTAGACTGTGAACACCTGAAGGAGGCTTGTAGCATCAATAAGGAATATCAAATGCCCAAATATTTGTTGGGAGAGCATGGTGGGTTCAAACTAGCTATGAGTCCTTGAAGTGAATCAGGAACGTATCAAATGGTGGAGGAAATTATAAGGAGACAAAGTGCTGGGGATTTGGTTCTGTCTAATAGAGAGGAACTGATAAAAGGGAAGGTGACAGGTGAAAGGGCTGCTAATTGCTATTCCAAGAAAAAAGGAAGGAGTCAGAGAAAAAAGTAAGGATAATGGACTTCCCCCCTCCATAAAAAATAAAAAATAGCAAATTTCAGCAAACCCAGGGAACTCATCTGTAGGCTCTCCTGGGAAGGTAATTTAAGGAGGGCGGGAGAGCTGGTAGTTATTGCAAGAAAGTGTATTAAAGGTACAACAGCAGCCTGTCTTGACATGGGGGAAGGACAGAGAGCACAATGAGAAGCCATTACAACTGCATCAGGAGTATTTTAAGGGCCTGAAAATAAACTAAGAAGATAAATAATGACAAAAATGGCAAAGAAGTGCATTATTAAGGATGAGGGATAAAAACCTTGGGGAGGGTTTGGTATAAAACGCGTTGCGGTCAAAAGGAACATATAGAGTAACATGAAAAAGTCTTAAAAATACATTAAAAGGAGGAAAAAACATAGGAAATTACTGTTCCATTACTTATCAGGGAAGGAGAATAAATAGCACATGATCCAAACAAGACTGAAGAGTTCAATACACTCTTTGTCGCAGACTGCGCTAAAAAATTATGAACAGCTATTAATTTTAACAAGAGCATAAGAGGACAAGCTCAAAGAGAAAATTAATAGCTTAAAGACCATGTAGATAAGGTACAGCTATTCAAATTCACAAGGTATATTGGAATTCACCAAAGGATTTTGAAGGAGTTCACCAAAATAATCTGTGAATCATTTTTGATTACCTCTGAGGACTTGAGAAAGACACGAGAGAGGCCAGAGTCCTAAAGCAGAGAAAGAAGAGCACGTAAGAAAAGGGGAACCCAAAACCATGGGGTCAGTCACATCACCTTTATCCCTAGGCTGCCTCTGGAAGGAGTCACTGAACAATCTATAGGCACCACGGTAAAAGCCAGTTGATAGGAAGCAGCCCACAGGAATTTGTAAAGAATATATCTGATCAGATCAATCAAATTTTCTCCTTGACAAGGTAGCACGAGAGTTGGATGAGAAAGCAGTAGTTGATATGACTACAACTGACTTCACTGAGGCTTGCTTACAGTTTTACTTAACATCCTGTAAGCAGCTGAGAGGAAGATGGGACAGAGAATATTTCTAAAACGTGTGCTCATCATTGCAAACATATTTATTCACACGCCAGATATTTTTTCTGTCCTGAGAAGGTCAAACAATCAAATTTTGTTTAGCCAGACTATCTTGGCTGCTTTGAGGACAGATAGCAGGACAAGAAGCTGTCATACATTATCTGCTTCACAAAAACTGGCCTTTCACCATTGAAAAATGGGAGGCAGCTGGAAGTACCTTGCCCCTTTAAAGAGGGGTAATTTATCACCTTTTGCCTTTGCCTGTTTCTCCCCAGTGACTGACCAGGAGATGCAAAAAAACCCCAGTTTTCCCTGTCAGACCCTCTGCGTGCAGGAAGTGGCCACTGCCCTGGTGAAGTTAATGAGTAGTGTCCAGTCATTGAAGCTTTCTCTTTAATGAACCCTGTGCACAAGGGTGAAGTTTACCTTACAGACATGTCTTGGGATCCAGTAAACTCATCATTTCAACTTTTAATTGGAGTACGATATCAAACTCAGAGAGCATTGCAAGGAGTCCTGCGAGGGTCTTTCATGAATGTGGCTCATTCATTATTGTTTTTAATACCTTGGATGATATTATAGAAAAGGCCTATAAAATTTGCTGATAAAGCCAAGCTGAGAGATATTGCTGAGACCCCAGAGGGCAGGTTGACAAACAAAAATGATCTTTGCATATTGAGGAGTAGCTCTGATAAAAACAAAATCAATAAATAAGTGTTCTGCTTAGGAAGGAGAATTCCAATGCAAAATGGGAAATAACTGGCAAAGTAGCAAAGCTGCAGAAAAGATGTCAGAGTGAGAGCTGAGCACTAAATAGGACTCAACAATATGCTGCTGTTGCAGAAAAGACACATCTCATTCCTGACTGACATATGGGAGACACAGGAGATAATTAGGATTATTCTCCTTTATCTCTGTGGCGAAACCTCAGCGGGAGTATTGTGTCTGTTATTGGGCATCCCACTAAGATGTAGAAAGATTGGAGAGAGTCCAAAGGAAAACAGCAAGGATAGCAAGTTTAAAAATGGCCTGTGGGAAAACTGGCTTTCTTTTGTTTAGGAAATGATGATATGGGGAGGGATATATCAGTGGTCTCCCAGCACACACAAGGTTATGGAAGAGGCCTATTGAGAAAGAGAAATTTGCAGAATAAATGGTTCACTTTAGGCTGTTAGAGGATGTTAATGAAGAAGGGCAGCAGAAATACCTCAGAAAATTTTGGAGAGTTCCTCCTATAGAGCTTTTAAAGAACAGGTTAGGTTTATCACTGATAAGATAAAGATGTGCTTAATCCCAACTCGTGTAGGAATAAACATCCTTCCGCCCTATATCCCTGAATTCAAGTCTTGGCCCCTTTTTTCCTACCCTGTGGCTCAAAGGATTAGTAAGAAGGGGAAAAGGAAAGGAAATTTTCACTTATAAATTGTAAGACAATAACACAAAACAAAAACCGGCATTCAAAGGATATTATCTGAAAACGTAATTTTAATTCTTTAAGTAAATAATTGTTTATTTCTGAATGCTTAGTGAAACATATTTTTTATGACGTTTGTCTGAAACATCTCAACTACTGCTACCTGTCAGATTCCCTCATTTCACAGTCCCATCTTCCCCCAAACTATCTCCTTAAAGAGCAAGTAAAACCCATTTCCTGGTAGGTTTCACCTTGTCAGAAGAACAACCTGATCACGTGCATGAATGGTTCTTGCAGCACTTCAAAGCTATCCCAGCTACTTCCTCCCCAGAATAAACCAGAGGTTATGTTACCATAATGTCTGTTTTCTAAGAAATAAGAGGTAGCTTCTGACTTGAAATGCCTGCTTTTGTGTCTTGTCCCACGTAAAGGGTGCTACAATGGAATAAATGAGAGTAAAATTTAGCTTTAAATGCATTCCTTCCCTGAAAAGCCCATCTTTCACTCTGGAGTATACTTAGAAAACTGAATGATACCAAAGAAAAACTGCCTTGAAAAGATGCTTCCAAACCCACAAGATTTGCCAAAATCGAGTTTCCTCAGATTTCTCAGACTCTGAGACATTCCTTTGTAGGGTCAAACTTTAGGAAAAAATAAAAACAATTGTAGCATCTGATGTAGCTCCCCTCCTAGCAAGACAGTTCTTATACTGTATTAACCATGCAACGAAGAGTTTGAAGACTAATCCAAGGCTCTGGCCTAACAGAAGTGCCTCACATTGCTGTAACTAAACTGACACTTTTACAGCTACGTGCGCAAAAAAAAAAAAAATGAAGCTGCAGTACTCCAGCAGGGTGGGGCAACTGTGGGTCAGAAGATGGAAAGTATATACAAACATCCAGGAGAATCTTGATTATTTGGGAACAGTAAGAAACTTCCGTCTTAACATCAAAACCCATATGGCCCAGAATAAAGCAAGGCATATGCCTGCCATGGCTTCTCCTGATCTACTCGGACTGGCTGGACTTGATGATCTTGGAGGTCTTTTCCAGATCTATGTTTCTATGACTGTCCCATCAGCAACACCCATGGAAGCATCCAAGGCTGCTCCGATGGGACCATGTCTGGATGTAGAATGGAGGTTGATGTATTGCCCACCGGGCTATGACCATTTAGGTTTAATCATGGGATAACTGGAGCTGTCATAGTTGAATCTTCTATAGTACTGAAGAAAGTCATTGAATGACAAGCTTGCAAAAAAACCAAAACAAACAACTAACAGATGGAATAACTGAGATCCACACAGCAGACCTGTGAGCTGCGCTTGGGAGAAGCAAAAGCCTTAGCCAGGGTAATGAACTCTTCAGAAAACAAAACAGTGGCTGGCAAGAGGTGCAATCCAAGTGTAAGGAGTAGCTGCATTTCCCAGTCAACAAATCCCTTCAGTAAACACTGGCAACAACATAGTTTACTCAGAGAGAGCAACCAGATTCCAGAGAAACACTTGCTCAGGCAGAGTTGGGAATGTCAATTAAATCAGAGCTGTTTCACTTCTTATGCATCATACCAGTGCAACAACACTGCAGACACTGGGAAAGTATTGTACAGGGCAGATGAGCATTTTAGATTCACGAGAAAACAAAAGTCAGGAGTTCTGAAATAGAAGGAATCAAGTCTTAAATAATTAGTTCAGGGCTTCATTTTCCTTCCAAGCAGGTTTTATATTAATAGGTTGGGTTTACATGATTTCAATACCATTAAGACAATACCACGACAGTGACTTGCAGTTCTGTCCTTATTCTGCAAGGTAACACACAAGCAAGAAACCAGACAAGGCTGAATCTTAAACTTCCTGTAGCAGCTGGACATCTCAGGGGAGCTCAGACCCGCAAACATTCGCAGCGCTGAGCCAGCGCAGTCCTGCCAGTCGCAGATCTGAGCCAGATCGGGCAGGTCTGGCCTCAGAGGTTTGCAGCAACAGCAGAGTTAATCCATGTCCTGGGTAATCCCCTCACAGGTAATTAAGAATTGACAGTATCCTGGAACCACCTGACAAAGGTGCACAGCACCCTGCTCGTTGCAAGCCTAATTCTCTTGAAAATTCATCCATGGAAATATAAATGACATCATTACTGCAAAGTGTTTCACTAGGCACCAGAACATGCGAAGAGAGGAGAGGAGAGGGACAGGCGCTCCCCAAAGCCAGAAAAATCTCTTTTGGGTGGGATTAAAGTAGGTAGTAGATCTATGGTGTATCTCTAATTTGCTTTAATTTAGTTGTCCTGCATGGGAAATACCTGGTGTATCTGTCAGTGCTGTGTGTTCTTTGGATGAATGCACGGCACTGACTAAAAGATAAATATATATGTATCTCTCGCACAGCTGGACAACTTCAATAGGACATAGTGAAGAAACTGCAATTAACATTTAATAAGGAATAAATCAGGTCAATAGCCGTGTGAATTCTTGTGCATTTACTGTTTGATGGTGGATTTACTGTTCGATGGATTTAAATCCATACAGAAGCAATATTACAGTACTAACCCAATACAGATTAACTATATGGAGACTTAGATTCCCTGGTCTTTTCTTTTGAACTGCTTAAGTAACACTGATGACCTTACTGAGCAAAGACCACAGAACCACAGAATGTTCTGAGTTGAAACGGACCCACAAGGATCATCGAGTACAGCTCTTAAGTGAATGGTCTGTACAGGGATTGAACCCATTACCTTGGCATTGTTAGCACCATGCTCAAAGGCAGAGAGCAAAAAGCTCCAGAAATAAACAATATTTTCTGGCATGCCAACTTCTGGACACTCAATTTGAGGTATTTTAAAGAGATCTTGAGTTTCCCCAAGGTACTGGGTCTGCTCACGTCTGAGAACAAATCAGGAGTCCTCACTCCAGACCTGGTTACAATCCATAAACTGTGGCAACAAAATTAATCAACAACTTTAGAAATAATCTGCACCTAAAATAAATAGGCCTTAAAATCAGAAGATCAGAGTAAAACAGAGAAGCTTAAAAAAAAAAAATCTTGGCAAAGAAAGCTGAACTCAAGTATTGTCTTTTTTTCAAGTGTGCGTCTGTGTTGAAGTCTCTTTTTGGAGATGGGAGGCTTTTTTCTTCCTCTTATCTGCTTCTCATCACTTAGGAAAGCTGCCAGAAGCTGAGGAGCAGCCACATTTCACATGCTTACCTTGAACTTTATCTGACAGAGCCTAAACCATTACGCTGTTTGATTGGATTAGGAGGAGTGCACTGCGGCATTGCATCATTACCAGAATTTAGTTGACCTCTGGGAAAATGTACTTCTGGTGTCTCCATCAGTCCAGCCTTGTGTTTTTAGCTCCAGCAGGAGAAATGCTGAGGGAAGCTCCAATCCAGGAGCTCAATCCCAGCTGCTGTGCAGGATCTGTCCCCCGAGAGCAGACAGCACAGGCACTGACCCGCTTGCGTGACTTCTGCAGCCACTTGACTTTGCACAAGGTGACTGCCCAGCACGGGAGAGGGGAGCTGAACCGGGAATAACGCAGTCAGGAGATGTGCTGAGAGGCACAGAACGAGAGTGGAGGCGGAAGAGGAGGCTGTTGGACTGTGAAGCAATTTTTCAAACATGTGAGAAGCCTTTTCTCTTTTTTTTGTATTTTTCTTCTCTTAGGTTCTCAAACAACCTCCATTTATCAACGTATGAAGGAGATTGATTATAAAAGAAATATCCAGTCTGCAAGAAGATGAGTCTAAAGCAACTGCAGGTACTCAAAACATGCAAGGACACCTTGGTTTTCCACAGCTTACAGCCTTGATCTCACGATCAAGGACCCTAGAAAGAGGTGCTAATCCCTGTTCTTTTCATGTACCCTTAGAAGCTTAGGGGTTCACCATGAGAGAAACCTCTTGGGTTATGGGTGGAATCATAGAATGGTTTGGGTTGGAAGGGACCTTAAAGATCATCTTGTTCCAAACCTCTGCCATGGGCAGGGAGACCTTCCACTAGACCAGGTTGCTCAAAAGCCCCAGCCAGCCCAGCCTTGAACACTTCCAGGGATGGTGTATCCACAACTTTTCTGGGCAACCTGTTCCAATGTCTCACCACCCTCAGAGAGAGTGAAAGGAATCACTGGCAAAAGCTATTGTCTTTTTCCCATGGGTGTGCCTGTGCTGAAATCCCTCTCTGAATGTGAATGAGGGTCTGAACTTAGTGTTGGTGCTACATAAATCTTTGCAGCAGAAGGGGTTTTGGGATAGATCTGTAGTTCAGTTTGCTTTGGTATTCTTTGTTCTTTTCAGTTTTTTGTGTTTGGGCAAGGGAACCAGGTGAGATAGTTTTGTTTCTAAATGGTTTAAGACAATTATAATCATTTGCTGATCAACAGCCAGCTGAATGTGAGCCAGCATGTTCCCAGGTGGCCAAGAAGGCCAGTGGCATCCTGGGCTGTATAAAAAATAGTGTGGCTAGCAGGATGAGGGCAGTACTTCTCCTGTACTCAGCACTGGTGAGGCTGCACCTCAATTCCTGCGTCCAGTTCTGGGGCTCTCAGTTCAGGAAGAACATTGAGGGGCTGGAGTGTGTCCAGAGAAGGGCACCAAAGGTGGTGAAGGGTCTGGAGCATGTCCTGTGAAGAAGAGCTGGGGGAGCTGGAGGTGTTTAGGCTCAGAAGTGACCTCATCACTCTCTGAAGGGGGTTGCAGCCAGGTGGGGGTCAATTTCTTCTCCCAGGCAACCAGGGATAGAATAAGAAGACACAGCCTCAAGCTCCACCAGGGGAGCTTCATGTTGCACATCAGGAAGATTTTCTTCCCAGAAAGGGTGATCAGATACTGGAATGGGCTGCCCAGGGAAGTGATGGAGTCACCATTAAGGGAAAGACTTGACATGGCACTTAGTGTGGTATTCAGTCATAGATTAGACTCAGTGATCTCAGGGGTCTTTTCCAACCTAATTCATTCTGTAATTCTGTGATTCTGTAATTTTTTGGTTTGATTTTAGTATAGAAACAAGTGGTTGTCATGGGGTAGGTTCACAACAGTGCAAGCAGACTTTTAAGTTATTTTATTGCAACCCTCAGCTACATAACTGATGTGACATATATATATATATATAAATAATGAAAATATTTTCCTTCTTAAACACTTGAAAAAAGTTTGACAGCAAACTTATGTATTGGACTGAGTTCACCCCATCACCTCTCAATGTGATTGAGGGAGGGAACTTAACATTTGTCTGTATCAATCAAAGACTGTGGTTGTGAGAGAAGGATTATTGGGACAGACCTGCAGTTAGGTTTGCTTTGGGTTCCTCTTTTAGGAGAGATTTCTTTTTTTCCTCCTGTGATCTCATTCTTTGCACTTGCTTTGTTGTCACAAGATTTTTTTTATTTAGGACGATCCCCAGGTTTCACAGGGAAGCGTGATTCAGCTGAGCTGGTTGCAGTGAGTAAGCACAGATAGGGTAAAGGATTGTTTCAGTTTTTCATTTTCTCAATAGTGCAGTGCCATGGGGACACCACAGGCCAAGACTTCAACTGTGTTACCTCCAGAACCTCCACAGGATGCACAACTCCAAAGAGCTACGATGAAAAGTTTCACAGCACTCCCAGTCCTACAACAGCTCAGGGCTCATACAGCCAGCTTTGATCTGAAATTGGCTCCAAACCAGACCCTTCATGACTGTTGTCATGGTCAGACACAAAAGAAGCCTAGAGCAATTGCCTGAAACTCCTTTAATGTTCATTTTGAAAATAAATGGGATCAAATGTTCCTTGAATTACCACATAAAGGGTTAATTGATAACTTATCTTTTAATAAGCATTCTGAAATCAGCTTTTAGCAAAGCCCAGCAGTCCAGCATGTTGCCCATGCCACAGTTTTTCATAATTAAAAATGCTTCTTATCCAGGTGCTTGTGTCTGTAAGATGCTTATAGGAGCAATTAATTATTTACTAAACCTTTAGCTGTTTATAATGAAAAATTCATAGAAAGTGTGACCATAAACAGACTAAGCTAGAAAGTGCTTCATTAGATGAAGAAAAAAAGAAAACTAAAAGCCTTTCATTTCAGGCAGTCAAAGTGCCTTTTCCCCCACCAGCCCATGGTGCAGAATGGAAAAGTTCCTTTATCCTACACCAGTGTATAGGATGCTGCTTGACTCTGAAGAGAGACACACGCCATCTGTTTGACAGCTCTTCCTTCCACGCATCAGTCAGCTCTGGACAATGTTTAAAGCTATTTGCAAAGCTTGTCACACAACCAGCAACATCCTGATACTGTGGTGTGCAAGAACTTTCTCTTGCAAAGAAACTTCCCATACTGGAAGAGCACCCCCAGGTATCCTCATTTTCACAGAGTGTTAAGCTGTTTCACTCTTCCCTCATGGCACCATTGAACCATCTGATTTTTGCAACTCCCCAGGATTCCCGTGGAGAGGGCTTAGGGGGATTGTTCCATTGGGTATCATGTATTCAAAGTATCAAATGCATAAAATCACTGTGTTTGACTCTCTTTTATTTTTTTTCCCGAGAAAAGGACTCCTTTTATCTTAAAACGTGGGTGTGCTATCAATTCTTCTGTACCATAACCCAAAAGGAACAAGCTACTGCTAAAGCTTTGCTTGACTGCCTTCATCATCAAATCTCATTTTTTTTTGTCACTGGCATTGTCTGAAAAAAGCATCCACACCACATGGGGCACCCCTAAATGAATACAGCAATGGAAGGCTGATGAAAGCTTTGTGAGGCTGTTATGAGAAACAGAAAACAAAAGAGTAGGAGGTATGTGCTATTGCAAATACATTAAAAAAATGTAGGTAACCTCCCAGGAAATGCTGTTTTTCTACCCTGATCATCAGGCAAGAGGGATCCAAATTCCAGTATGAACTTGGTTTATGGCTTTGATGTGAAATGTGCAGGTTTCTTTGTCTCTCCTTCAAAGCCTGCAAGATCAAAGCTGACCCAACAACATCCATTCAGCATCTCTCAGTTTCTCCCAGGAAAAGAAGGGGAAAGAAAGGCACAGGAATCTGACAGTACTACTGGTATGTATAAATTATACCATCTATCTTGACCATCTTGAACCTCAATTAACTCTGTTGGCATGGTCCCACACAACATCCATGTTTCTAAATTGGAAGCACATGTATTTGATGAAGGAGCTATTTTATGAATGAGCAATCAGCTGAATGAATGCATCCAAAGAGTTGCAGTCAGTTCTCAATGTCTGGGTGGCAACCAGTAGCGAGTAGACTCCCTCAGGGGTCCCTACTGGGACAAATGCTATTTAATATCTTCATCAGTGACAGACAGTGGGATTGAGTGCACCCTCAGCAAGTTTACAGATGACACCAATGACACACTAGAGGGAAGGGATGCCACCCAGAGGTCTTTGACAGGCCTGAGGAGTGGATCTATGCAATTCTCATGAACACCAACAAGGCCAAGTACAAGTTTTGCACCTTGGTCAGGGCAATCCTCAATATCAACACAGACTGGAAACTGAATCATAGAATCATAGAATTACAGAATCATAGAATCATTAATGTTGGAAAACACCTCTAAGGCCATCAAGTCCAACCTTTGACCAAACACCACCACGTCAACAAAACAATGGCCCTAAATGCCAAGTCCAGTTCATTTCTCGAACAATTCCAGGGATGGTGACTCCACCACCTCTCTGTTCCAGTGCTTCACCATGCTGTCAATGGAAAAAGTCTTCCTGATTTCCAACCTGAACATCCCCTGGCACAGCTTGAGGTGTACAACTGCTACATGAAACACCCATATTTAAAGTAGTATCACTCTGACTAACTTGTGTCCTGCTATTTTGCTCCGTTTTTAAACCCGCAATCTTCTTTTGTGAAAAAGAGTCAGCACACAAAAGTTGCTGATATCCCTGCAGGTGCCTGGAAAGTCTCCATGAGTTATGTTTTCTCTCTCTTTTTCCTAGAAATTCTTCTTTAAGAATGAAAGACAAGTTCTGTGACAGAGGGCAGCCCTTCACAAAGACATTTTTAGTTTCTGTGGATGAATAAATCTGTAATTTAACCAATTAGTGCCAGGTGTAAAAGAAAAACCTTGGCTCAAGAAAACTCTATCCTCATTTGGTTATATCTTTCTAAGTGTGCAATGCTCTGCTTCAAATGAAGCTTAGGCTTTTCACCTTCTCTGGAGGTGCCCTCCTTGGTGCATTTTGTGGTTATTTGGGACAGAGCCATTTCATTTACTTCTGTTGACACTGCTCTGCTTTGCATAGCTGAATTAAGACCTAATGAGCAAGAAAAAAATGGGAATTTCACCATAGTATAGTAGTTTGGGCACTCACCTGGGATGCTGGACACTTTCTCCTAGTTCCTTTTCCAATGAATAATTAATTATTTATGTTAAAATGGAACAGCTTCAATATGTGTAAGTGAGAGAGACACATCTTCATTACTGAAGAAGCTGGAGTAGCTGCTGGTGAAGGCTGTAAGAAAATGCAAGCGAGGCACATTCACAGCAGTTTGCCAGAAAACTGCAATAATCTGCCAGATGTAGTTTGGCTGGATCGTCCTTTTATGTTTTTGTTTTGGACTTCAGTCCAAGAACTGTAACAACTAGAGGCAGGAGGACAGCAGCCCGTCTCTAGTCAAATCTCTAATGGCACAAGACTTTTTTTCTTCCTTTAATGAATATTCACTCCATGCTTTATTCTTTCGCATTTTCTTGGCTTTTAGTGCTGTTGCTTTTTTATGTATCTTGGAAGATTATTATATAAGGACAGAATTAAGACTATCTTTTTTTCCTTTCTGCATATCTGACTGTTAGTTTCCTTTGATATAAGTGGCCACCCCTACTACTTTCTTTTCACTATTTCAAGTACTTTTCAGATGCCTTTTTTGCTTCAGAGTCCACCCTCCTTATCTCTGCTTCTCTTCCACAGCCCTTGATTAGAGTCCCACGAGGTCTTCTCCTCCTTTTTCTTGCTGAAAACCGTAATCTTGTTTCACATTTCACACTGTCCTAGCTCTTGGGGGCACATCATCCCTAACAGCCTTAAATCACTTTGGTCATCAGTGATGACTAGTTCAACATAATATATCACAGCTCTCCCTAGATCTCTCTTTGGACACCCAACCATCTTCTAAGTCAGAAAATGTTTCTTTTTTTATTCCTGCCTAAAGTGCTGCCTTATTGTGAACAGGTAGCAGTGCTTTCCCAGGCAGCCAGCCTGGGCTCCGCAGGTTCACCAGAACAAGTTGCACATCCTTCTCCTCTCAGCACTTCTCTCTGCTGTGATTCTATGAAAATTACTGTCAATTGATGAGATACACTCTGCTCTATTTCGTTTTAGACTCCCTTCTCATCTGACTCCAAACCCCTCAGGACTGTCCAAATACTCTCTTAAAAGCATCTGTACCGTCCTCTTTCTCTCTTCTGCCATTTTCTTTCCCTCTATTCATTGAGAGTGACAATAAAACCAAATGGAAACTCACAGCTCGGTTGGTTTTTGACAGTTGAATGTTTGCAGAAGACCAGATGAGGCTCTTTCTGCAATCTGGTTCCCCATTCAAATTCAGGATTGTCTCTCTTTCCATGGCACTGAGCTGGTCTGCAGATGCTGCTTTTTATTCCTTATCTCCTTTGTGACTTTGGCACTCAGATCCCACATTCTGGCAGCTTTGTGCCCCTTATTCATGCAGCATTCTCATCTATATGAACTAAAAATTATATTTCTTTCACATACCTGAACAATACTTGCTTTCCTTGGCCCGAATTTAAAAAAAAAAAAAAAAAATCTAATGCTAAAAGTCTCTCTTGAAATTCTCAAGATTCTTGTTCATGCTTTTTGGCTTTTTAAAAATGTTTTATATTTTTCTTCTGGACATGCTTATCATTCCTTTTAATACTTTTCCTGCCTCTGAAGATGAAAAATATTCAGCCATTGTTTCAAAATTCACTCAGGGAAATGTTATTTAAAATTAAAATCAATAAAAATATGAAGAAATTTCAAAAGAAAAATCCTGGCATAACTGACCACAAGCAATACATTTGTAATTGAAATATGAACCAGAAAAATATAGCAAGAAATCAGAGACTATAAACACTCATTTCTTTTCTTCTCTCTTATATTTTTACTCCATTTGACCGCTGCCAGGAAACGCATTTCCTGCCCTTTTCTCTTTCTATATCACAAAGAACAAATTATGTAGACTGGACTGCAGCCTTCCAGTCCATGCTCTGCCCCCCAATCTTTCACTTTTGCTGTGGGCAGATAAAGATTGGCAGGAATGACAGATGAGAGCAGAAATCTATGTATGGAGACACATCATCTCCATTAAACATGACCTAGTCATGAATTCAATTCCCCCCCTGGATAAAGACAATTTGGTCAGTGTTGATCTACTCTAGATGTGAACAGGTGGTCTTAAAGAGAAGAGGTGATGGAGCACCCAGGACATCCTCTCAGCTGTCTATCTTTGAAAAATTATTTGACTAGTCATTTCCCTTTTTTGGGCCTGCATCTCGCTCAGTTCCTTGTGGATCTTGTTGAGAAAGGTGCATAGATGGACAAGCTAGAGCAACCCAAACACCCTACACACAAGTATACAGGGCTGTACTCACCTTCTTGCCTCAGCTCTTACCTCATGGCACCTGTCAAAAACAAAACCTTTACTCAGGCATATCCTGACACAGTGAATGGACCACGTGGCTTTGTTTTTAGAGAGTGATTCCTTGTTCTTCTCATCCACAGAGCATAGGATCCAGTCTCCTGCTAGGATGGATCTCTTACTCCATAAACACGTGCTGACTTTCTGGTATTACCAATTGGCAGAGTAAACTCGGAGGATTTTGCACAGTTCTGCTGCAGGTCAGAAATTAGATCTGGGAAAAAAAACACTTGGTCTTCTTCCTTCTAAATCAGAGTTTTCCCCCCCTGTCTGTCCTGAGGGAAAGAATTAACCTTCACAGGTCTGGCAATCAAGCCTGATATGCAACCTATAAGTCACACACTATATATGAGTGCTAGCACCCACTATGGATTGGGTGGATTTTGTACGTATGGGTTCATTTCCATAATCCCAGTCTCTAAACACGTGTACATACACGACATTAATACACCCAGAGTGTTACAAAATTAAGCTCTCAAAAATGAGCAAACGTCAGAGGTGAAAGTTTCTATGCAACCATAATTTCATACAAAATCACACAGATTATTTGAATTTGGAATGTGGAAGGAACCTCTGGAGATCATCCAGTCCAATCAACCTACTCAGAGCAAGAACAGGTAAAGCAGATCACTCAAGGGCGTGCCCAGCTGGGTTTTAAATGTTTCCATAGACAGAGACTCAACCATCTCTTTGTGCAAACTCTTTGTGTACTCAACCACCCCCATAGTAAAAAGTTTAGTTCTTGTTTCCAATTTCATGTTTTCCTCACATCCCTATTTAGTTGTTTCTAAATCCTTGAATTCTGTTGGTTTTACCCATTTTTTTTCTAGGTTTTTAGTGGTTTTGCCAACCTTCACAACTGGTATGCACCTATTTCATCAGTGTCTCTAATGACACCAACAACATTGCCTGTCACACATGCAGGCTGTGGAGCACATTAATAATGCTATCAAAATGTTTTTGTTGTATCTATGGACTGTGTGAAAAAAAATTAATTAAGTTACCTTAATTCACTAAAAATTAATTAAAAACTTGGGTGCTCATTGCCAAGAGCAAGTTAGCATGAAATTCAATTTGTGCTCATCTGCTTAAGTCTGGCAGAGTATAAGACAGTGCCTGAAACATCCCTTTCCACCAAGGTCTACTGGTACCTCTCATTGTTTGCATTATGGTTATTTTTTGTGTCCCAACAGTATCTGAAGGATCCAGTGCCACCCCATATTAATATGAATGTTGAGCACTTACTACAACATTAGAATATCTGGGTGTTGGTTTTCTTGCTCCATCTGTGCTGAATTCTTGAAAAATTTTGCATCTACTCTGACAATCCCTCTGGGATACACCTTTCTTTGGAGTCTACACAGAGAATGTATGTCCAGCTGCAGATGTGTTCCTCATCTCAGAAAAGTTTTCTCTGTCTACTAAAGCATCACCTGCACCGTTGTGTTTAAGAACCTACTGTTGAAGTTTTATTCCTGCTCTGAGACTGCTCTCACCTTCTTCCCACCCTCCAGGCAGGCCTTGGAAAAATCTTTGCAGTAGGAATGTTCTGGAAATAGACTGACCTCGCTTTTGAAACAAATTAGTTCTCCTTTTCATAGAACCCACATTCATCCCCAGCCTATCCAGTTCCTTGCACATTTTACAGTTCCCAGTCTTTCTTGCATCATTAGAGAAGTTTGACACTGAATCAATTCAATCACTCTAATGAATTCTAGAAGCAGGAAATATATTGCTTCTCTTATCAGGAAAGTAACCAGCTGGGTTTGGCTTGCCCAAGGTGCTGATAAAGGCCCTTGGCATTCATATTTTCCACTGACATCCCTGTCTAATTATTCTTTCTTTTGAATTTTAGAGTGTGATTAATCAGGTAAAGAGTTATTCTTCCATTAGCACTTTCATATTCCATTCATCAAAGCACTTAAGTAAAAGCCCATGTAACATGTTGAAAATTTCCAGAAATAGAAGAAAACAAAGACTTCAAGATCAAGAGATTGATGCTTAGTGATGCTGAGAACATAAGTGAATGAATGGAAAGATGAATAAATGTATGAGTAAATGACTGCAGTAAGGTGTTTAGGTAAAGTGGTGAGAGAAATTACTTAACATTAAACTCATTAATTCTCTGCCTAACCAGCTCCTGCTATACAGGGTGACCAATTACAGTTATTTCCCAGTTCTTAATAGATGATTAATTACATTTTAGCCTGGCTATGAAGCTATTATACCATTATAGACTCCCCTGGTATAACAGAGTCATGCTCTTTAGCTGGCAAATGCAGCCTGAGGCTACAATTTCTAGTTGTGTTAGGTCTGGTAGGCCTAAAATGTTATTGAAAAATAAGGTCATAGAGTAAATAAAACACTGAACTGTGGAAGATAGCATAACACTTTTCATTCTTATAGATCTATTCCAGCCATTCCATGGTATGACAAATGATTTGAATAGGTGTGTTGTATAAAGACTTACACGTCATCTTTTTAACCTTCATTATTTGAAATTACTCTTTTTATGAAACTTTTGAGACCTGGTGGAGCAAAGAGCCCCATCAAGCATTACTGGGCCCAGCTGTGAGGTGCTGCAGCTAGTCATTCACAAAATGTATTAAGAACAAAAACACGACAGCTCTAATTATTATAAATGGATCATTAAATCCCTTTCAATTGCAATGTGAAATACAATCTCTGAATAGCAAGCATCTCCTGAAATAAAAAGATCTCTTCTCTGAAGTTTCTAAAAAAAAGATCTGTTCTGATCTGAATGTGATAGAAGGTGAAATGCATTTTCCTGGTGAATGCCAGTGATATTAAGACACTAATAGTTGCTAATGGGGGGGAGACCTGGGATGGGGGAAGTAGTATTTACAGAGAAGTTAATCTGCGAAAAGGAAAGACAGCCTTGGATTTTCATATTTCAGAGATAGATTTTACAGCATTAAAGCCCTTGTGGGCAAGGATGAACAAGGTGACCTTAGAGGAATTTCCAGTTACTTTCTGAAGTCACTGCTTGGAGAGAAGGGCTCCTCTCACAGGCTCTCAGGGGAGCTGGTGGAAGTCCCTTTTCCAAGCACATGTGAGAAGACATGAAAACATACGTACACATCAGCCCTTCCAAAACAACAAAAGAAAAACAGCACAAAAGGAAAAGAGCCCAAAGGGCAGAACTGAAGATACAGAAAGCAGTAATAATTCCCAACATGCTATAATAGACCTTTTATCTCTGCTATTCTGTTCTGAACTTCAAGAACTAGACTAAGACACATTGCACAAGGGGAAGAGAGAGAATGTGCAGTGGAAGTGACAGCACATGCCAGAGCTCCTGTTTTAGTGTGCAACTTACACAACATACCCAGGACAACACACTTAATGTGGACTCAGGAATCAGTTACACACTGATAAAACACACCACCATTAAACAGATTTTTCTATAATAGGGAATACTTGAGGCCAAAATCGAGACCTCCTGATCTGTAACAGCAAGGTTAAGGAAGTGAACAAATGAAAGCATAGTGTCAGTGAGAGGTAAATACCAAGTCTTGTATCCACAGCATTCTGAACACAGACAGTGGTGGTGACAAGCTTTTTTTCATACACAATTTAAATCTGTAATAAATAACTTTCTTGGACTTACATCAGCAGATAAATGACAAACTTTTTCTTCTTCCATGCATGGCTCTCTTATGGACTGTTTGAATCCCTTAGTTGGGGTGAAACGCAGAAAGAAGAGCTATAGATAATTAATTCAGGATGAGAGACATGGTAAAATGTTCACTGAACCTCTAAGTGGAGATTTGTTGCAGGAATAACTACTAGTTCCTAGTTCTGTTTATATATATGCCCTTGGTTATTGAATGCCTATGGTGGCTGGTGGTCAAAGAGAGCAGGAGCTTTGCAGCACACAGATTTGTTACTGATGTAGAATAACACACGTGACACATCCAGCCCCCCATGCCCAGTTCTGCCTTCCTGAGAAAAGCTGAAGTCCTTCACCACTGGCCTTGTGCACAGAAGCAGCACAATGTTTTGGACTTTTCACCAGAAACAGTAGTGGAACCATGCCTTGCTTATCTTTTATCCCATCAGAGGTGATCATAAGCAAAAAATACACAAGGAAGTCCAATTCCTTTCACAACTGCCTTTCTAAAAGGCAAAGGGTGAAATTCAGTAAATGGTCTGCACACCAATGAACAGAAGACTTCTCATGAACTCCCACCCAGCCAGTCTGGGGGCACTACAGAAACACAATGCACAATTAAAACATCTATGTGAAAGTTTTTTATGACACTGAAATAAAACCATGTTTTATGTCAGCAATCCAGCTCCCTTATATCCACAGCTACAATATACCAACCTCATTAAACCAATCAGATTGATTCTTACCCCTCATTCTGAAAAGTTTTGTTTCCTGTGAAAGAAACTCTCTGCCAGTTTCCAGCCCAAATGCATTTCTCATCCTGTGTGCTTTCTTATTGATATTGGTGCCTACAAATACATCAGGAGGGTAAATATGTGGGTGATAACTATTTAGGCTAAGAGACAAAGTTACCTCCAGCCAGACTGTGTTTTACTTGTCTGAGCCTGCCCAGCTCTTTCAGTCCCTCCAGTTAAGAAAGCCTTTCTACTCCCATCAACATTGAAGCAACTACTCTCTGCAACTTCCATTTGGAGTTAATTTGCACTTGGCATAAATATAACATCATTTAATTACTCTCTAGTTCACTGTATTTACTAGACCTACTCAGCAGATACAGTGTGAGATACATACACCATTTAATGCTCTTTCCATGGTTTTGCCAACTTGATATTTCGTCCTCAGCCTGCAGAAAACCATGATTCCCTCCTCCTTGGTCATTTCCAGCTGAGGAGCTCTGCCACATTGCCACAACACCTGCCTTCAGTCCTGCATGACCTGGGTATTCTTCTGATTGATTTTATTTCTCATCTTGCAGTCTTCTAAGTCATCCGACACCTACCTTGGTGATGACAGACCCAACTTCCTCTTCATGAAGGATGTGTCATTACTATCATAAGATACTGTTGTTCTCAAACCCCCAATTTTATTCCAAGTTATAAAAGAAAATATCAAATATGACTTGTCCCAAAATGTATCTTTGAAGAACTCTGTTAACAACACCCACTGGTTCTGATAATTCATTGTCATTGCAACCAGTTAATTATCACTCTGCAAGCACTTTAAATACTGCACCCATCTTCATTTCACCAGTTACAGTGCTAATTTATATTGGAGAAATGTAGAAAATACACTGCACTGCTGATGTCTACTTTTCCTGTAAGAAATCCATTGGCTAACTTAACACAATCCTAACCTCAAGTCCAGATTGCTTTCTTCACCCTTTGTTCACCCTTTCCTTTGAAGTTTTTTTGGAACTTGAGGTTAGATCATGCTCCTCTTATTCTTTTCTTCTTTACTGCTGCCCTTCAGGTACTTAATTCAAGAAGAAGCATGTGGCAAAGACACAGGACAAATCTGAGTGCAAGACATGAAGTCTGCACTTCTTATCGCAAAGAGAGCTTATAAAGAAGGTAGGAAATTCAGTCACTCAAGTGACTAACAAGTACAGTGCATAGGAAAGGAATAAAATTGGGAGGACTGAAAGAAATAGTGGGGAGCTTTTGACATTTTCTTTATGATTTCTCAAGAAAACATTGTCTGAAGTCTGAATCCATTATGCTGTATAAGTGATTATGAGTGTAAATCTCTGTGTGTCTCAACTGAGTGACTGTCTAAAAAGCCTTTGAATGAGACCCTACAAGTCATTGCAACTTGGTCTCACTCTTACTAAAAATTAAGGAATCCACTTCCCCTTTGCAATCCACAGGAAAGTAGACTTTATTGTTCATCTGCTCATGAAGCTAGGTGTTTTGAGAAGTAAAGAAGTTACACAGTCATCACCTTGCTGTGAGTGAGGTCTCACTGAAAGATACACTGAAACACTCCATTTAAGTGGAGAATGCTGTTCTTCAGCTAAATCTAAATTTACTCCTGAATGTCTTTGAGCTATGACTTCATACCTCAGTGCCGTGAAGGACACCAGAAAAAGTCGGGCTGGCAATTACTTCCAAGTGAATAATTTATTTAACAAATTTAGATACTTCCCTTTATTGAATTGTTCCCTGGGAGTACAGAAGAACTCCATTTTAATTTGTTATGTTAAGAATTCTGCTGTATAATTTCTTCAAACAGTTTCTGATATGAAAAAAATGAGGACATCCTTTCAACAGTCCAGTAATCACAGTGGCCACAATTATCCCATGATCACCAGGTAACATTTCTCTTCTCTTTGTTGTATCCTTTGCTTGTTTTATTCAAAGACTGCAAAAAGCAGTGATCTCCTCTTGTTTTAACTTCATGCATGATTTAACACAATGGAGCTAAGCACTCTACATCTCACTATAATATGAATAATAATTCAGGGTATGATCTCTTCTGTCAACACACATCAATCTCAGCTATTATACAGCTCCTCTAAAACAGGCAGCAAAGCACCTCATGATATCCTAATAACATCCATTAGACACAGGAATTCTAAAATCCCCACTTATTGCTGTGGAAGAAAGGGCCATGTATAGAATGATTACTTTGGGCAGCTCTTGTAACGCTTAACAAGAGCAGAATGTTTCCAGCTATCTAAGTTAGGTAATAATCAAGTCACTGCAGGTCAACAGAGAGGATTAAACATCTCAGAAGGAGAGTTCAGATTCAGATATGTCATTCATGTCTCTCCAGTGAAGCTTTTGGGACATTGCATGCTGTGCAATCATTCCCAACTAATAGTTCAGCTACTGTGGGATGAGTTTTCAGGACTGTTCATTCCTCATAAAAAATACTCCCTTCTTCCCTGCTCCAGTACAAAGAGTTAGGAGGAGTGAGGTGAGGGGAACAAATAAACTAAACAGCTGTCACAGGAAACCTCACAGTAAACCAGAGTGAAGGTAAAAATCCAGCAGGAAGCTTCATTTTCCTTCGTGCATTGTTGTATATTTCACTACATCTAGCAGGTATGCAAGGTCAGGGATGATATTGCAGTTGGACTAGATGATCATTGTAGGCCCCTTACTTACAACTGAAATAGTCTATTCTATTCTATTTTAATCTGTGGAGGCTCACAAACTATGGGAGGGGAGAAAATGTGTTTCTGGAAGCAAACTCTGAGTTGCGGGTAAGATTTATCTGAACCATTCCCAGTGCCAACCCCAGGCCTGATTAGAAGCAGAGTTCCAATGCCTGGCTGAAAAAAACCTTCGAGAAGAGGGTTAGGGATTTATTAGGAACTGTAGGAAGCTCGAGAAGGGATGGATCACCAAAACAGAATCAACCTGCAGATATCATAGGATGTTCTGCATCTAGAGATGGGACAAAGAAACAGACACAGAAAAGATGCAGCTGGAGATCATGAACTTGCACATTGAAAAGCAATTGAAGATGCAAAACCTCCCTTTCCTTAACAAGATATACCATAGAAATTAATAAAATTTAGGTAGTAAGCAACAAACCTTAGACAGCAAACACAGACCCATTTAAAGACCAGGCAGAAAAACTGACATTTAGGCCCAAACTAAATGTACTTGTGGTTCTTTGCAAATGCTAGAAAATTACCAATTAAGAAAACTAAATGCCGCATTTCATTGTCAATATTGAGTTAAAAGGAACTTAGAGGAGAAATGTAATCATGCAGTGACGTGGCAATATGCTTATTCACTGGAAGGTCTGCCAAAGCAATCACAAAAGGGGATGATCACAGTAGAAGAGAATTCAGCACTTCTTTCTCCAGTTGTTGAACTCAGGTCTCACAGATAGTTAGTATTAATCCTTCTGAGGTTCCAGTAGTGCCTCTGGAAAGACAGAAGAAGCTGCAAATGAAGAATGCTCCTTGGGTTTCCCACTGCATAAACATGGGGATTATATGTCCAAGGTCTGGCAATTTCCTCAAGAACTCAGTCCTATCTCCAGGACTCATAGAGAGTAGAGTGACAGGATGAAATTATTTCTTGCCAGACAGAGCATGTATAATTCTGTTTTCACCAGAACATACCAGATGAAGGCTCCACAAAAGAGCAATTTAAGGGTTTTGTAATTTGCTTTTTAACACGAAACAAACCCCTCTCTCCTCATTTCCTGCTGAAAGAGTAATTTTGCTAAGTTGGTCCTGGCAGCTGCAGTCAGAACCACCTACATTGCTCTGCTCTATCCCACATAATTTCATGAGCCACCAACAAAGTGCTGCTCCTCACTTTGTATTGGCAGTGAAGTGCTAATTACAGTCAGGCAGCCCAAACGTTCTGGCACCACAGAGGGGAGAAGAGCGCATGGAGGTCCAAGGACTGACTTGGAGAAGAGGGGACAAACGTACTTCTATCTTCCCTGGAAGAGTATTATTGTTGCAATCAGTTCCAGCCCATAAGGATATCTTACCCACACTTCTGCAAGCCAGTGGTCCTGCCAAAAGCTGCACACAGTGTAGATGGCTCCATGAAGGATGTCAGAGATCCTAAAGGCATGGTTGTCCCTCTGCAAGAGAACATTGTGGCTATCTGTTCACTGCTTGATGAAAAGCAAGTTTGGGAATGGTCTCAGACAATCTCATCCCTCCTTCTTCCAGGCTTCCCATCCCTTCTTCTGACTTTGGCTCAGTACCCAAACTCCCCTCAAGCTCTTCACACAGCTTGGAGGCCACTCAAGAACAGGCAGATTGCATGAGTATAAAACCCGGCTCAAATTGACCTAAAGACTTTGTTTCCCCATTTGAACAACAGCTTGATAAGAGAAAATATAAAAGCTCTACCACCAGCTAACACTGTATCAGAAGCAATCACCACATAAAATGTTAACATCCTTTTGCATATAATAAATATTCAAGCCACATGTCTTTAAGGCACTAGGTTAAGGTGCTTAACATTTGAGTACACATCACTGAAAAAGCAGGTTGCTATTTTAGTACTAACTCATCTCTATTTTTAGTCTTAACACAGCTATAACAACCCCAGAAGCCTGACCACCCTGCTGTGATTAAATATCATACTTGTACAGTGAACTGCTGCCTAGATTTTAGTGCAGGTACATTTACTTTAAATCTCTGATCAGCATAGTACACCCTTATTTTCATTCTAGGCTATTAAAACAGAAGTGCCATTCTGCCTCTTGTTCATATTGAACCATGCAAAGAAATTGTTAATGCTGATTTACATTTTTATTGGAATTAGAGGAAGGACTTACATAAAGTTAATTGGAAGTTTTCATGCCTGTCACATCATTGAAAGTTACTGGGACAATGAGGAAAAGTAATCTTGAAGTGCTAAAATATCGTGAGAGGGCAAAGAGAAGGGTTCTAAAGATTCAAGATCTGAAATAGCCAGACACATCAGGGTTTCATTTGAGGTTTTATATTTTGAAATTTGGTGTTTGTCACATTAAACATGATAACATAAAGGACATCTCAGATTCATGTGCCCCACCATGTTCTGGCTGTTCTCTAAGCACCGCCAGGCAATCAGAAGTCTCCTCTCAGTCCTGATGTCCTACATGCAGTGGAGTGCTTCAAGCAAGCAAAGGAATTTTGCTGTGAATTTTTCAGTTATTTTGGGAATAAAATTCATTTGCCCAAGCACAACCTCTGCAGTCATTTTGGGTGCTGTGGATTATCCTGCTGCTGCTCCAGAACAAAGCAGTTCCTCTGCCAGTCAGATTTGGTGCAACACGTTTCCCGCCTGTAGCAACAATCTGTTCATGCTCTTACCCTACAGTCATTTAACCAAACCTCAATTCTAGCAAAGACGAAATGCAGTGAACTAGGAGGATGCACACAGTCAGCTACCACAGTTCCAATGACTTGCAGTAATCCATTATGCAGTGCTAAGTCTGACCACCTCCATCTCCTCCAAAAAAGTTAAGTGGTCTATCCCAAATTACTCCATCTCCTCTGCACTGAGTTTGGCCCCAACAACTCTCCAATGTGGCAGAAATCCTACAAAAAGGCAGGATGTGAGAAAAAAAAATGTATGTGGCTGGGAAATTCATGCCTATCACATCAGAATTGTCTCTGCAGTAAACTGGAGCTGTTGTTGCTTTCTGCTACCAGTGGACTGAAAACTGAGCACACAGCTGTGATGTATTATGGCAGCCTGCTACAGCCAAAAGCTTTGCCTTTTCTCTTCCATCTAGTGCTCCTGTTTGTGTCATCCAACTTTTATGTCTCACCCATCAAGGAAAAAAGTCAGAACCACCTACGTGGCTCTGAGTAGGCACAACCATTTACTTTGTGTTTGTGCAATTGTCATGACTGCAGATGAGATGTTTGAACACTCTACTCTATATGCCAGTTATCACTGGTGTCCAGGCATTGTCCAACCACAAGTATCTCCAGCCAGAAGTGTTTCCAGGTGGTCAAGAAGGTCAAGGGCATCCTGGCTTGTATCAGAAACAGCGTGACAGCAGGACCAGTGATCCTGCCCCTGTACTTGGAATTGTTTAAGCTGTACCTTGAATCTTGAGTTCACTTGGGGCCCTCTTACTTCAAGAAAGACACTGAAGTGCTGGAGTGTTACCAGAGAAGGCAACACAACTGGTGAAGGGTCTAGAAAGTCATATAAGGAGAAGCTGAGGGAGCTAGGGGTGTTTAGCCTGGAGAAAAGCAGGCTCAGGAGTGACCTCATCACTCTCTACAACTGCCTGAAAGGAGGCTGTAGGGAGGTGGAGGTCAGCCTCTTCTCCCAAGTAACAAGTGATAGGGCAAGAGGAATTGAGCTCAAGTTGTGACGGGGAGGTATAGATTGGATATCAGGAAAACTTTCTTCTCTGAAAGAATTGTCAAGCATTGGAAGAGGCTGCCCAGGGAAGTGGTTGAGTCACCATCCCTGGAGGTATTTAAAAGTTGTGTAGATGGACATAGTTTAGTGGTGGGATTGGCAATTCTGGGTTAACAGCTGGACTTGATGTTCTTAAAGGTCTTCTCCAATTTAAGCCATTCTATGACTCTGTCTATGTATTAGTGAATACTGAACAAAGTTTTAGGACAGGAAAAGGGGCTTTAGATACCAGCTTTACTTTTTTATAGTTATTCTACCTAGCCTGCATTCCTTTGCTCTGAAACATTAAAAATACAAGGCAGCTCCAGTGCTGGAGGGAGGGTGATGGGTTGAAGGGAGTCCTCTCATTTTCTCATTCTGTTGCAGATGTTCTGGTTAAATATATAACCCAGAATGCTAGGGAGAGTTGTGAGTCCAAAAACAATCAAAAAAGTAATAAGACCCTCTCATTTTCCAGTTGCAAGTTATCAATCAGAATGAAATACTGGCCCAGTCATGCTCACTTGGCAGAAGTTTTTCCCCTAGTGTGTCTGCATAGCAAGTAAATGGTTGGTAATGATTTGTGTGCATGCAACAATTCTAAGTAATTAAAACAAACCTCTGTCTGCTGCAGAATGCAAATGTGCCAGCAAACTAACCCAACCAAGGCAGCTTTGCCCAGGCTCAGTAAATTCAGTGCAGTGAATATTCTGTTGTATTGACCATTTGCAAGGGAATGGCTCTAGCAAGCAGCTGGACAACTACTTCCTTAAGGACAAGTAATTCCAGATGAGATACCTACTGCAGCTCGAGTGCTTGAAACATGGGGCATAAAAATGAGTTTTATACTGATTTTATACATCAATTATTGCTTGCAAGGTGAGTGGAAATAGGGGCTTGAGTTGATGGGGCAGCAGTACCTCATACATCGCTAGTCAGTCTCTTTACCTCAAAAATTACAAAATCCCAATATTTTTTTCACTGAAAGGAAGAGTGATATAGTTGAGACATCGTTTGTGATGCTCAAAACAAGAAGTTTGTGATTTTTAACCTCCTTCACAGGAAGAGCCCACTTCTACCATGAGGGATTGTATCACTTCAGCTGGGACTACTTATAGTTCGTGACAAGGTGAGGGCAACTGTAGAAAGCAATGGCAGATGTTTTATACGTTGTTAGCATCTGCCTTGGAAGATGGTAACAGCTGATATCAGTATTTCAGCCATTGCCTGGAGATATCACTAGTTCTTCCATTTGAATAGTTTGCACAAGGTCACTGTGGGAGGAAGGAAAATGCAATATTTTTCAGAGGAAGAGTGTGACCTCTAGAAGAAGTGAAAGGACAAAGAACATGCACGTGTGTGCTTGTGTGACAGGTATTTTCAAAGTAACTTTGAACTGGCTTTTGGTCACAGCTGAGAAAAGAATACTCACGGACAAACTGCTCCCCACAGAAATGAAATGGAAAGCTTTCATCTGCATGGCATGGCAGGAACAATACAATGTTTAATTATCTTTTCTAAGAATCATAGTTCCTTTACATAAGAAAGAAACACTTTCCTTTTCTTTCGTATTTGCTATTGATCTTACCCCTGGTCTTTTTGCCCAATTTGGCATGCATTTGAAATTGTTCATTCATGTGTCTCACAAGCTTTGATGTCTGTGTGGTTTGGAGAAAATTGCAAATCACTGTTGTAAGTGCACTTTCTGTATTATAGTAATTGCCTCTAATAGGGCAGGGGAAGGGACCTCAATCCATCCCACTACCACCAGTTGGATGCCAGTGCCAGCAGGAGATGCCCAGAGGTGGGAGGGGTCAGAAGGGTCCCTGAAGGGCACAAAGGAATGCCAGCCTCTAAGTTGGCACGGGGAATAAACAAGAGGGGTTAGAGAAGTGCGCAAGCCTGGAGGTCAGGATTAAAGGGTGGGCAGGGACAGGTGACATTGCAATGGGTGTCTGCTGCAGGCCATCTGACCAGAAGAATCAAGCAGATAAGACCCTCTATAGACAGATAGGAGTAGCCTCACATTCACAAGCGCTGATCCCCATGGGGGACTTCAAACACCCCTATATCTGTTGGAGGGACAACACATGAGCAATGCAGAAGGTTCCTGGGATGCACTGGAGGGGCTGGTGGGGAATGTGAACTCAAGGACAGCCTTGTCTGCAGTGACCAAGAAGCGGTAGGGTTCAAAATCCTTAGGGCAGTGTGGAGTGTGCACAGTAAGCTCACTACCCTGGACTTCAGAAAAGCAGACTTTGGCCTCTCCAGGAATCTGCTTAGTAGAGCATCATGGAATAAAGCCCTGTAGAGAGGAGAGGTCCAAGAAGGCTGGTTAATATTTAAGGAACACCTTGTCCAACCTTGGGAGCAGCACAACCTGATAAAGAGGAAATTGGGTAAAAATGCCATGACACCTGCACGGATGAACAAGGAGCTCCTGGACAAACTTAAGCAAAAACCAGTTAGCCTACAGAGGGTTGAAATAAGGACAGGTAACCTGGGAGGAATACAGAGTATTTCTCCAAGCACCCAGGGATTAAGTTAGGAAAGTTAACACTTTTATAGAAATAATTCAGGCCAGTGATGTCAAGGGCAATAAGATTCATAGAATTATCACAGAATGGTTTGGATTGGAAGGGACCTTAAACGCCATCCAGTTCCAACCCCTCTGCCATGGGCAGGGACACCTTCCACTAGACCAGGTTGCTCTAATCCCTGTCCAACCTGGCCTTGAACCCTTCCAGGGATCAGGCAGCCACAGCTTCTCTGGGCAACCTGATCCAGGGCCTCACCACCCTCACAGGAAAGAATTTCTTCCAAATGTCCCATCTAAACATACTATTTTTCAGTTTTAAACCATCGCTTCTTATTTTACCACTACATGCCCTTGTCAAAATTTTGAGGTCTTTTTTAGACCCCCTTCAAGCATCCCACAGAAGCTGGAAGTAGTTGATCTTTAAGATCCCTTCCAAGGCAACCCATGATTCTGTGAATACACCAGAGGACAAATTGCAGAATTTTGCACAACTCAGTATTCAGATTAACATAAGTTAACCCAAAGTGTGGGTTTATACTAACTAAGTGTGGAAGAGAACAGTTAGTCGGTCCAAAACCTAATTTCTTAAAATATGTTTATAAGCTTCCTTTTCTCCTCAGATCAAATGCATTGAAAAATTAGGTACCAACAGCTTTGTAACTTTAGGAAACATTAACAGAGAGAGAATAATTTTCATAACCTTAGATGAAATGTTCACCTTTCGACTTTTCCAGCACACATCTTTAACAGGACTTCTCTGAGGCACACTTTGTCATTATCAACTCACTTCTATTGCCAAGATAATCACTTGCAAATGTAATTTACATGCAAATAAATATCAAGGTTATTATAAAACTACAGGAATTAGGCTAAATCACTGCCCTTATTTTACTCTCTGCAGCAAAATTTCTCACATCTCCCTCTATATCTCCCCATTTATTCACACGTTTTCCCTTAGATATGGCGTGATTCATTTCAACTAACTACAGCCATTGAAAATTTAGTCTTGGTATGTAAGATTGCCTTTTATACTCTTGCTATTTTCAACAGAGGCAGACTTAGAAAAAGATAATTCTCTTCTCAGGATAACTCACAGAATCATAGAATCACAGAATCACAGAACCACAGAATGGCTGGGATTGGAAAAGACCTCAGAGATCATCTAGTCCAACACCCTTGCTAAGCAGGTTCACCCAGAGCAGGTTGCACCGGATTACATTCCCCATTTTTTTATGCTTCTGTTTTGGTGGAATGAGTTGCCCTTTGAAATTGCTGATTCCTCTTTTTTTTTTTTTTTTTTCTACAAGGTGAACATAAAAGACTCTCTCATATCATATATCTACCTCCAAAATGGGAAATGAATTCCAGTCTCTGGTTTTCTCCCTATCCAGGTCCCGATACTATGTTCTCTAGGCTTATTCCCCTTTCTCTCCACCAATTATCTTTCCACTTAGTAACCAATCTCCTGGATAATCATTTCCAGCTTTCAATCATCGCAGGAAGTCCTGTCATATCACACTAGTCATGCATTTATCAAACACCCTCCTAAATGTAGTTATGTGATCTGTACCCACTGCTCCAAGTGAACAGCTGATCTGCATTAATCTCCTTCCTCCAAGGCTTCTTCTAATTCCCTGCCTAACCATATTTATGATCAATTTATACTCCATTTGTCTTTTGGCTTCTATCTCTTCCTGGAATTTACCTGCTTGTAGATATTTATAAGCAATAATTACATCCTCTGCTAGCTTTCAGTTTGCTAGTCTGAAGGAAGGAAGCTTTTAGATAATTCTTTTTCCTAGTTTCTCTAATCTTTCATTCTAGTAACCATATTCTAATATTGACACTCCTCTTGAATAACGCTTATAACAGATGTAAGTTGTATCCCAGGTCAGTTACAATGGCAATAAAATTTCCCTTTTTACATGGAGAAATCCCACCTTAAATACCCCTATAGATTTCCTCAGTCACTGTTGCTATGTCTGTATCTTCCCTTTTGTTTTCTGCTGAGAAGACTTAGTTTTATAACAGACCTTCAGAACTTCTAAACTTTCCTCCAAATTTCATCCTATAGCAGTCTCTCCAGTCTTCATGGGCAGCAAATCCTTTTGTGTTTTAGTCCAATACTCCTCTACCTTGATAATGAATCCCAATTTTTTTGTCATCACTTACTTCTGCTGATATGATCTCATTTCTCTGCTAGTATCTTCAGTGAAAACAAAAGATGAAATGAACTGCAAGAATTAGCTTTAAATAGCTACAGAAATAATCTTCTTAATCTGATGGGTCTGTTTTAATTATAAACTATAAGCTGTAGCTTTTAATTATAAATTATAAAGTTCTAAAATTCCATTGCAGTAGTTTCCTAGACCTATTAGTTCCTTTAAAAATCTTTACTTCCTCTCCATGGTTTTCTATGCACACTTCTGAAATATCTTACTGAGGGTTGAAGGGGTTCACTTCTGGAAAGGATCTGGCCTATAAGACCAAATCATGTTTATTGTATAGATAAATTTGTATAAATGTTTCTGCAAAATTCGGAGTTAATTATGCACTGAATTTTTAGGACACAAACTTTTAAGGTGGAGCTTATAGCCCCTTAGAAAGGGTGCCTGTATTTTTTTACAGGATATATTAGAGGAGAGAATTCATACATACAACACAGTTGTGACTCTTGGGGATGGTCCTGTGCAGGGCCAGGAGTTGGACTCAATGATCTTTGTGGGTTCCCTCCATCTCAGCACATTCTGTGATAGAAACTCCAATCTTTCCAGTGTGTGACACTTATCAATTCATTTAGTTGAGTGGAAAGTTTCTGTAGAAACATTGCTCTGTTTTGGTGACTAGAAGAGAGAATTATTGCATTTTTCCCTAGTGATCTAAAAGAAGATTGGATGCATATCTTTTGGAGACAAATAATAACAGTCTGCTAACCTAGATCCATACACTTCCCCTCATACTTCCCTTAGTTTCACCAAAAGATTTTCTGAGAAACAAAGAACTACCTTCACTTTATTTATTCATAATCTTACCATTGCCTCCTTTTATCATCAATCAGTGGTTTCTGAAGTCCACTCATTTTTAATATGTCTGGAACAATTTAAATCTCATAATTCTCTTATTAATTTTAAATTATAAGAATTGAGACAATCCATTCAGGTCTTTTCTACAGAAGACATGACTTGACACCTTCCTTTGCATTTTGGGCAAAGGCTGTTAAATTCTTCGCCTCCAAAATAAGTCAGATTGGTAACCCAGTCTTGTTAACACCTTTGTACTACCACTGTCCCAGCTGGCCTACAGAAAATAAGGTATCACAGAATCACAGGATAATTTGGGTTGGAAGGGACCTCTGGAGGTCCCTAATCCAAACTCCTACTCAGAGGTGGTTAGACTAGACCAGGTTGTTTGGAGTCATGTCAAGTTTTGAATGTCTCCAAGGATCTTTTACCTACCATGGCCAAGAAAATGAGAACCAAAACCCAAGAAAAAAACCCATATTTGTAGAAATTTAGAGAATGCTAAGACAGACAATGATCAGTCCAGCTGCCTACTTCAGTGTGACAAATACTTATGTGCATACCACACATATCATGTGTTTATGTATATAAAAAATTAAGAGAGATAATTGAAGGGTAATAGGAGGAATTAAACAAAAATGCAATCACTGCTACTCTGCACCTAAAACAGATTTTGCAAACTCGATTGAATTAAAGCAGATATGCCACAGAAAACAATTCCTAAATGTGCACGCACCAGAACCATGAATCTCTCTCCCTTGTGCTGCATTAAGTATGAGCTTTTTTATGATCTATCATTTTTTTAAGTCTTCATTTTACCTTTCATTAAACATTACAAAATGTGTCTCATCAGAAAGCATTGCTTTTTATGGCAGCATTTCAAGCTCAGTAACTGAGGAGACTTTATTCTGCATCTGAACATGATTTCCATTTTTCTTTTAATGAACTATTTTTATAGTGCAAGTGCATAAACAAATAAGAAAGTGAGTGGGCAGAGATGCTTAAGGTGCTTTCATAGGAACAAACTTAATTAATATCCAGCTTTCAAGAGGAGCAATTTGAAACCTGTATAAATGTTTTATTTGCAGACATTAAGAAGAAGCTATAGGGCAATTAGCAAGACCTTAGTTCTGGAAAGCTAGTTTGAAGTCTATTGCATCAGTTTGAAATTGAGCCTTCCATCAGATATTTCTTCCGTGCAGCTGTTCAAGGAGAAGTTCATCAAAGTTTTAGCAGGAAGAGAAGTAGAGCTGTACAACTGAAGTCAAAAGATCAGTGGTTCAGTAAACAGTTTTGACTGACTCTTGGGAGTTACTAGATCACAGCATGTCTGAGTATTGGCCTAAGGACTCGAGTCTTACCCTTACACCAGAAACTCATAAAATCACCCAGTTTTGCAACAACAGCAATAACACAGGGAAAACAACAACAAAACTCAAACCCAGCTACAAAATCTGTTTTAGTCAAAAGATGATAATCCCATGTAGCCCTGCTGTGTCAGGGTGTAATGTCTTTTAAGCAACTCTCTTGCCTTCCTCGTGTGAGCAGACAGAGTAAGGAGGAGGGGATTTACAGTTTCTGCCATCGTTATAACCTTGACTCTTTGCATGAGTGTTTATTAACAGCCCTGCAGACCACAATTATCTCATTTAGCATCCGAAGGAGGGCTTTGAAGATGGTGAAGGGACTGGAAGTCATACGTGAAGCAGCTGAGGTCACCTGGCTTGTTAAGCCTGGAGTAGAGGAGACTGAGGGGAGACCTCACTGCAGCCTACAGCTTCCTCACAAGAGGCAGCAGAGGGGCAGGCGCTGATCCCTTCTCTCTGGTGACCAGCAGTAGGAATCCAAGGAGTCTTATCCTCGCAGTGGAGGGAAAGGTTCTTTGCCCAGTGAGTGGTTGTGATGGAACAGATTCCCCAGGTAAGTGGTCACAGCACCAAGGCTGACAGAGTTCAAGATACATTTGGACAACAGTCTCAGGCACATGGTGTGCCTTTGGGATTGTCCTGTGCAGGGCCAGGAATTGGACTTCAATGATCATTGTGGATGCCTTCCAACTCAGGATATTTTATGATTCTGTGGTTCTATAATTTCTAGTCCAAAGAAACCAGTTTGGAAAGGATCTATTTTTTTTTCTTAGTACGTCAGCATCTGATTCTACTGTTACACATTCCTCTCTCTTAATAGGAAAGGTTTATTTGATTAACATGAAGTCCCATTTCTTCCATTATGCTGTGGTAAAGGAGCCTCATTAGTACTCCAAAGAGCAGCTCTGAACATGTCGTGGCCCTCACCTTCTCTCTCCAAGCACTGTTCATCGTCCAGAACAGTCATTCCACTAAATTATCAGCTTCTGTTATACATAAACTGCATCTACTTGGCATCAGAATAATTAAATTTTTTTTCAGTAACCAAAAATTTAACTGATCAAATGAAAACACTAAGACATTTCAATTATTTGAAAAGAATAGTCAAAGATGCCAATAAAATCTGGGCTGTACCAACCAAATCATGATGCATGTTGACTCCTAAGATATGACCGCATTAGCTTATATAGGAAGAAAATATTTTCAAGCTTAATTACTGCAGCTTTTCAACAAATTTGGCAGTAAATCCAATTTTAACAATAACTAACTGCACAGTCATTAATTCTGGAACTTAAGCCAAATGTAGTCTTCCATACTGAGGACATCTGTGATTGTCTCCTTTGGAATTTGTTCCCTGTGCATCTTATATAAGTGCGTCAGAAATCTTTCAACTCTGATCCCTTTGTTTTATTTACAGGACATGAGAAAGCAAGCTTGGAGACCTGTCAAATGAAGTTCAGAGGGAATAGAGGAGGGGGAAAAAATAAATTTTAAAAATAGTTCTGATTAACTTGCTTCACTGAAGGAAAAAGCAATAATGATTGTAGTCTTCATTTGTACTTGAATAAAAGAGAAGACGCAAGCATGCAGAACGTACTCAGAGAAAAAAGCTCCTAAAAAAAATTTGATTATTGTTGGATACTGAGGTTTGTTCAGAGCAATGAGGGTCTCCAAATTCTCAGTTCCTTGCAGCTGAAAGAGCCATTTCCCAAAATAGTGCTTTTTTCCCAAAGTTGCACAAATCCTCTTCCACTTCCAAGGAAACCACCCCCAGCTCACAGCTCCCTTGAACACAGCCCAGATCCTCAGTTATGTATGTCAGTACATACTGATCTATTTGGATATTTTAGTTCTGAAAAAGATGAGCATCCTCTGATTCCATGCTGGCTTACCTTGCCCTCATCACGCTTGGCTGCATGAAGCAAAGAAATATTTTTAGGTACTGAGGAAATGAACATTGAAAGAATATGCAAGATTTCCACACTATTCCTTCCTGAGTTAATGCCTAAATGCTTCTTAGAAGCCTGCATAGATCAAGGTTTTCCACTTACACTTCTGCTTTTATATCTTCTATTTACTAGACTATATATAGTTATTGCCACCAAAAAAAAAAAAAAAGAAAAAGAAAGAAAAGGTGTAAGGCATCTGACTTCAAACTGCACCCTTAAATGGTGCTGACTGTGTACTTTACTTGCAAAAACCACAAAGCAGCACAAATAAAAAGAGCTGTTGTAAGACTAGCTAAAAAGGTTCAGGTACCTGCCATAATCATTTTGCAGATGGAGATAAGCCTGAAAGAACATTAAAGTTTCACAGCAGAGCTGGGCTGTGGAGTTAATCGTGTCAAAAGGTTAAAACAGGTTTTTTGCTTATGTTTCTTGAGAGTAGGTTGAGAGATATGTATAAATCATTCATATTCTATTAAAATAGAGTTCTGATTCACTTCCTGAGAGTTTCAACAGATTACCATACCAAAGCACACTTTCTGTCCAGCTTCCACTCTTCAGCTATGTGTCTTCTTTACTCTGTATCATCCCCTTCAACACAGTCTCCACGTCATTTCCGAAAGCTCAGCGCTTTACCACTCATTTTCTGGCACTGTGATTTCTTTCTTCTTTTCAAGCAACTGTCAAAACAAACTTCTTCCCTTCTGAAAGCTTTTCCCTTTCTTTTGTTATAGAATTTCTACACAAAATGCTTTTGGAAAAAAAAATTTGTGAAAGTACTGCATAAATACAATTCTTTTAGTAACTGAGTAATTTTAAATTTCTTAAAAAAACGTACTTTTGATGTTCTGCATTGTTGCCATTATAAAATTATTACATCAAAAACAGCCATGCAACGTATGAATGAAATTAAATGAATGATGAGTAATGAAACTTTATAAAGCTAAATTATGTCATGATAAGCTTAAAAAAATATAATTTCAAATATAAAAAAACCCACCACTTTTTTTAGATTGAGTTTGATTGGAATTAATAACTTCTAGAAGGTACCATTTTAAAAAAATTCAGAGTATGGTGTTTGAAATGGAAGAACCTGGTTATACTTCTGTTATTCTGGGATAGTACTTAAGGAAGAGATGGATCTGGTCAAGCTAATTTACATGTTATGTTAAGCATACCTTAAGTGATCTGAGTGAAGACACTCACTTTTTTACTGCTGTTTGACCTTGGGTCTTCAAGCACATTCACTAGTAAAGATTACACATTTCTGTGGTGTCACATAGTACAGTAATGAAAAATGCTAGTGTTGTACATGGATATAATATGAATGCAGAGAGAAATCCTACCACACAAAGTGTCTGCCATCATCCATACTGAACGTTGAAGTTATTTCTAGCATGGGTCAGGCCTACTTTTTTAAATATTTTACTGCATACTTTTAACTAAGTAAAATATTCATGAATGTAGCTCAGAATAATCGAATCTAATTTAGATTCTAATTTAGAGCTCTTTTATTCAACAGGTCACAGTCGTCTTCTGCTTACTTGTGAATTGGAGAACTGCTTCCTTCTCTGGAAAACATGTCTGAACGTTAAACAGATTGCACTGAAGAAATACTACTCATTATTTTCCTGTGAATGTATCTCAGGCATCCAAGCAGATTGCAAAGAACCAGATCACGTGAGCTAACACATATGATGAACAGTGATGATTTGAAGGGAACAGTTTGTAAACAGTGCACAGATTGAAAAGTTTTCATCAGTGGTATTTAGCAAAAGCTTATAAATAACACAGATATTCATGAAAGTTAGGAAACATTTCTGAATTAAAATGGGACTTAAACACATGAAGATTTTGGTTGGCATCTCGTTCTTAATTGGTTGTACCTTTAAATTTGTAGTATACCTGTTTCTCTAGAGGGTGTTTGGTGCAGTGGTGAAATGTTATAAATTCATGCCAAAGGGTCAGTTTCTTTTTATGTATAATATGTGGGAACTGGGAGTGATTGTACAATGCAGGATGCCCCCACATCTGGCATCTAACACCTCATTTCTTGTAATGGAAAGCACATGGACTTTCTAAGCTCCAAAAGAAGGGAATAAATTAGAGAAACAAACAGTTGATAAATTAGAGAAACAAACTCTCTTGAAATAGACCGCTGCTGTTGAAAAATAAAAGAATGAAGGCAGCCTGAGATACCACAGGATGTAAGTGGTGGTATGTCTTTCATGTTAAATGTTGCTGTGCTCTCCCCCAGACCTGATGCTGAGGAGGCAGGATCAGGCCAAAGTGCCAACTCTAGCGTCACGGACATGCCGGGAAGCAATCAGGCACTGCGTGAAAGCTGCAGCAAACAGCTTGCTTCAGCAGTTTTCCAGCTCGACTTTCATTTCAAGGTGAAAGCAATGAATTGGGCTCTGTCAGAACTGCCTTCAGTTTGGTCTTGCAATGCTGTGGGGACTGATGTGGCAGTGGGAATGCCAGCAGTAAAACGGGTAAAGCGTTCAAGGATTTCTAACGTTGTCAAGGTTTGCACCTAGAGTCCCAGTTGGTTCTTACTGAGAAGCTGATCAGAAAATCCTCCCAGTTTTAATTAGGTTTTTAAATGTGTTCTATCAGTTGTACAGACCTGTGACGGATGCACTCAACCACCTTACTCAAAGTAGGTAGTTTGGCACAGGCCCTAAAGGAGGTAAAGCCTGAGCCATAGGTGGGTCAATAACTCCAGGAAACCCACAAAGGAACAGAGTTAACCAGTGAGCATTGTTGCATATGAGCTTGGAGCACTGATCATGCAATTAATACATGAATATCAAGTGATTTTCACTTCTCATTTATCAAGGAACAGAGTTGTGGGTACAAGGAGTCTCATGGATATCTTTCTATTGTATGTAATTTGACCTCAAGCCAACAATTTTATTGCGTAAATATGACAGCCTGAGAGAGCTTTCTTTGAGCTCACCCTGCTTGGCAACCCTGGGGTCTCCCTGGGAGGTGGAACACATCTCAGGGTTGCTCTCTGAGGCAGAGACATTTTAACAATGACGGATCTTTCAATAAATCTAATCTGAGTTCTCCCTAAATTGTACGCCAGGTGGAAAGAACTCTTATTTGCAATAGAGTTCCTGATAACATGCTGAATTAATAGCAATGAAATCCATGTAGCTAATTCCATTAAATATAAATATAAATCAGGATCTATGACAATACCTAACATTCATTATATTTCTGTGTGTGTGTGTGTTTTGGGATTTTTTTAAAGTTTGATTCACGTCTGACTGACACAGTATTCGAGTTTGAAAAAACTGAAAGTTTTTGAAAAACACCTGAAGGACAACACAAGTCATTGGTCACAGCCAACACAGCTTCATGAGGCAAAATTCCTGCTTGACAAATCTGATTTCCTTTTATGACCTGGTAACCCACATAGTTGACCAAGGGAAGCCAGCTGATGTAATCTTTTTGGATTTCAGTAACGCTTTTGATACTGTCTCTCACAGGATCCTGCTGGACAAAATGCCCAGCTGTGGGTGAGCAATTGGCTCATAGTGGTGGGTGAACAATTGGCTCACAGGTCGGGCACAAAGGGTAATAGTGAATGGGATGACATCAGTCTGGCAACATATCACTAGTGGAGTTCCACAGGGCTCCATTTTGGGCCATGTGCTCTTCGAAACATTCATAAATTACTTGTATGCAGGACTGGAAGGGAAACTGATCAAGTCTGAAAATGACACAAAACTAGGAGGACCTGTTACCTCCTTTGAAGGCAGGGAGGCCCTGAAGGGAGATCTTGACAAATCAGAGGGCTGGGCAATCACAAACCATAGGAAGTTCAACAAGGTGATTCTGCAACTAGGATGGGGCAACCCTGAATGTATGGACAGACTGGGACCAGTGGAGGGAGGTGATTGTCCTGCTCTGCTCTGCACTGGTGTGACCTCACCTCAAGTCTTTTGTGCAGCACAATATAAGAAGGATATAATTTATTAGAGAGTGTCCAAAGGAGGACAAGGAAGGTGGTGAAGGATTGTCAGGAGAAGCCATAGGAGGAGCAGCTGAGATCACTTGGTCTGCTCAGCCTGGAGAAGAGGAGAGTGAGGGGAGTCCTTCTTGTTGTCTACTCCTTCCTCACGAGGGGAAACAGAGGGGTAGGCACTGATCTCTTTCTTCTGGTGACCAATGACAGGACCCGAGGGAATGGCCTGAAGTTTTGTCAGGGGAGATTTAGGCTGGGTATCAGGAAAAGGTTTTTTACCTAGAATGTGGTTGGGCACTGAACCAGCTCCTCAGGGCGGTGGTCACAGCACCAAGTCTGACAGAATTCAAGAAGCATTTGGATGACACTCTCAGGCACATGGTGGGATTCTTGGGGCTGCCCTGTGCAGGGCCAGGACTCAGACTCTGATGATCCCTGTGAGTCCCTTCCAGCTCAGCATATTCTGTGATTCTGTGAAATGGAGGAGTTTTCCAGGAAAGTATGAATAATCCTCCTGCTTTCTCTCATTATACAAGATCAGCAACTATTTCTGCTGCTCCTCACTCAAAATGATGCCAAGAAATGACAGTTCAACCATTCATCCTCTGCGATGGGCATTCAGAAGAAATAGAAAATGGATGTCTCCTCAAACATAACACCAAAGTAAATTCAATTGCCAGTGTGTACATCTGGACTGGGAAGATCCACAATGAAACAGAAGTATTCAGCATTTTAGCCACCCTAGTTTACCTTCCTAAATTTCTGTTATATTTTCACCTGGATAAAATATTTGCTTATGCAGTTTCTGCTGTGTGAGAAGGAGATCAAAGAACGAAGCCCCACTCAAGGTTATGTCTCGAACCCAACCAGCAGGAAAGTTTTTAACCTCACATGTGATGAACAGTACCTTATCACTCATCAATTTCTTCACAAAGGCAGAAAACCAACTCTAAGAAAAACTCCCAGTTTTAATCAATGGATGGAATTTGCCTAAGGCAACAGAAGGAATCAGTGTCAAAACTGGGATAAAAGCATGAAAGTGCATCTGTGAAAAAATGTTTAGAACTTCTATTAACACAAATTTGCCATTAAAATTGTCAGAGAACTCAACAGGAAACTTTGAATGGAATAATTTCTTTGCAGACTGGGGCACAAATGGTATAACAAGGTGGCCAGAAGATTGCCTTAATGCATTCTACAGACCTGGCTGTGATCGTTCCTCTCTGCATGTAGGTATGATTATTTGCCTCACGGTTTTTTATATCACTGTTGGCCTCATGTTCTTGAGGTTTCAAATCACTACTTATGAGACATTTTTCAATTTAAAATGAAAATTTGCGGAGAAAATTATACGTTTAATGAGTACCTCCTGCTTCCAGAAAGTCCCTCAATAGATATATGTACATATATACATATATATATATATGTAAATGTATATATACACATTTCCAGGTGGTAGGAATTAACCTGGCCTCTGCTAAACTGGTTAATTTAAAATACAAAAAACATCACAGAAGCTGAGGAGAGAGCAGCAACTTAATGAATGTGGTTATATGCTCAGTTTCATTCTTCATCAATATTTATTTGCTTTCTCTACCCCACCTTCCTTAACTAAAAGACTTTTAAAAGTCTTTTTTCATTTCAAAGATGACTCTAAATCAAACTGCCACTCCAAATGAGAATCTCCTTCTTTCATCTACCTCCAAAGATTTTCATGCCACTGCCTTTTATTGCATAGAGGAAACTCAGTGAAATGTCTGTTGGAGGCCACCTAGTATAACCAGTTTAGCTCACACACAGTGGCTGCTATAAATTTAATCTTCATTAACGGTGCCAAAGGATCCATCAGGAATTGTTTCTTTGATTTTGTCACTATGGGAATACCTGAACTCCTCTCTCTGAAGTAGCACACTTCATACCATAGTCTTGGGTAAGTGAAAGACCTTCATTGCCAGTGACCTGCCTAGATCTGTCCCCTTCTCTCCTCACCACTTGGTGCACAGCTACCTCCATCTCTATTTGTATATGTTTCTCGTCCTTCAGGCTGAGTAGGTTGCATTGATCCAACTGCAATCAGATCTTGCAATGGCTGGTGCTGTTTCATGCAAGCTCCATGCATTTATAATGATGCTCATACCCCTGGAGCCCGTGTGGCAACTTGCAGCTCAATGATCGTCTAATTTCTTCACATCATTGCCACTGATTTTGGGGTCCACAGCGAAGTTCCTCCTGTGATAGTTTTCCATCACATTCTTACATGTTCAGAGCAGTTCTTATATGCTCTGTCCCATATGGGTTATGGCACCTGGGGGCTGAAGGTTCAAGTAATTTCTCCACAAGCATTTGCAAAAGGACTGGTGTCTGCCAGCCTTGATTCACGCACCTGAGCTCCTCCTATGGTTTTGAGCCTAATGTTTTCCAAGGGTTGAATCCAGGCTTCAGACACATCAAGCTGGTAGAAAAGAAAAAACAAGAAAGCTTAAGTGAGACTGAGACCACCTAAATCAGACCAGTGCCTTTCCAGACAGACACTGAGAGGATGACGTCTCTTGTTTCACAACCCAGGACCTTAATACCCATTTTTCCTTCTTCCTCTGGGAGCATATCAGGAACATAAGTCATGCTTCAAATAGGACACACACTCAAAGAGATGTGGGATTTTCCACACAGCAATTGAATAACTTCTTTAGTCTATAAAAAGACAATTCCCTTATACTTTGCTTATATTACACTTCTTTTTTTTTCTGTATTTTTTTTTTCTGCTCATGTTTTCAGGATTGCAAAAAAACCCCTGTAGTTCTGGAAAATGCTTCCCTGGCAGAGTGAAATCTTGGACAGAAAACAATCTTCAGATCTTTCTCCCAGTCAGTGTTCTGGAGCATTCAGAAGAAATGGAACATTAACATTTGTCACCATTATCAAACCACTTATTAACTGGCTTTTTTTTTTGACAAGGTTGCATAATGACTACAGCCACCTTGTAATGAAGGTGTCAGTATTAAGACTGACTATGAAGAGCAATGATAGACCCTGTTTCTGGATGAAGAAGGACAGTTTGACAGACCTTCACTCCAAGTATCTGCAGGTTAATGAAAGGAGATGTCACCCAGAGTCTGTCAAGAAACCAATTGAAATTAAAGCTCTGGGATGCTGTCACTCTGAATTAACCAAATTTTCTCAAGCAAAATCACATCATGCTGTATATCATGGAGAAGAAAATAGAGACATTGCAACAGTGAAATAAACTGCAAAACTTTGCCTTGTTTCAAAGGTAAGCTTTTTGGTTCCAAGTTTTCCATCTTGTGTCCATCTTCAGAGGCTTAACAAAAAAAGAAACAAAAAAAACACTTCACAAAAAAGGGCATAATTTTCTCCTTAAAAGATAAGTTTCTTCCACTGTTAAAATATTAAATACTTAACTGATGACTTAAAAAAAAAACATCTAATTTCTCCCATAGTGGCTGTTGTACTGCAATCCCTGGAAAGACTTTGAAATACATCAAGGAAAAAAAATGAAAGAAAGGAAATTTAAAATGTGTCTAGTGAAAAAGTCAAATTACTTTTCTTCCCGGAAAACTCTCCTTTACTCCTCTCACAGGCACAGCAATGCTTCAGAGAGAAGCCTATTGTTTAAAGAGCCAGTACCAGCAACCTCAAAGAAAAAAAAAAAAAATCAATCTACTCCAGGATTTCAGGTCAAGGGATTTTTATTTTTTAAAAAATTATTCCTAGGAGTTCTTTGAAAACAAAGGAGTGAAAGGAAAAAGAAAAGTAAAAGAGAAGCTGCACAAACTCTTTTCTGATCCTCACTTGTGCACTTGTGCCTCAGCTTAGCCTGACACCTGAGTGTCATGCCCTGATGCTTACTGCTCCTGCTGGCACCAGGCTGTTTGCTTCTGGGTAACTTCCCAAGCACATCCTGCCAGTTTTGTCCTTGAATTGGATTGCTTCCAAAGCGAGATGAGACAGAGCCTGGAAACTCCAAGGAACCTGTAAGCTGGAGCCCTTCTTCATGGATTTTCTTTCAAGTTGCTAAGGCTGGTCACATTTAGTTGCATTAACTCATCTGTCTGGTTTGTTTCTTGTGTCTATCCAGGGCCCTTGGGTGATGCTTTGCTCTTTCAAGGAGAAGGAAATATCTCTCAGCTAGGGCTTACAAATCTTCAGGCAATATTTCAAAACACAAGAATGTCAGTTTTGGCCGAGTTTTTTGAAGGTCACAGTAGCACCTTGCTCTATCGATGGTGCCTCCAAGAACCCCACAAAAGAACAACCATCTCAGGTATTCACAGTAGCATTATATAGGAGCAGGAGTCCTCAGAAGGACTGAAATAGTTGCTGCTCCTTTCATTGCAAATCTGCAGTAACGAGACATTTACAGACACCCTTCCTGATCAGAGTAGCTGTTGCAGGTTGGTATCATTCAAACTGAGCTTCCCAAACTAGAGTACATATATCTCTCCCACATCCTGTCTGTGATCCATCACCACCATTTTCTAAGTGGAGAGGAGAGGAGAGGACAGTGTGTCTGAGTGAGGAACCAAAGAGAGAGAAGTCCCCATTTCTTCTCATTGCTTTAACTACATTAACAGCCTGCACTGCCCCGTTATTGTTGACCACCAAGGAGTCAGTCTCTATAACCTGCTCCATACATTTTTTCACCCAGGAAAACATCACTGTTCTTAGACAGGGACTTTCACTGGTGCTTGAACTAGTCCCAGGTGTTATTTTTATGATAGAGAAGTAACGTGATGGAGGAAGATCAAAACTGAGTCATTGATAATACAATACTCTTCTTCCAAAGATGACACCTAGTGAGCACACTGTAATCACCCATAGGACAGCTTTTCCTCCAGTTTTCTGAAAAGAGATGAATATGACAGACTGGAATCTGCAGCTCCCTTCACTCCACTTTGCACTTCCCTTCCAGCCCTGTAAAACAAGCCATTTATTCTCCAAGATCATCAAATTTTAATTCATTTAATAACCAAATTACCAACAAAACTAAATATGACAGGTTCATTTCCAACCCCTCTAATGATCATCCCATTTTACCATCCACAGTCGCCTGCCTTTATCACTTTCTCCCTTGTGCCTTGGCTCTGACACCTACAAGCCTCAAAGGCTTTATGTTAATTAACAGGGAAGTTTCCTTTCAAGAGAATAGCTGGATTATCTGACTCTTGATTTAGTGGCAGAGTCAACTTTATATACTGTGATTTACTGTTAAAAAATATGATCCAAGAGAAAACTGGCCTTCTGAAAAGTGTGAGCTGACAGCAGTACCACTCTGAGTTGGGGTGTTTCAGCACTGGGTGATGTCACACACTGGAAGCAGGTACTGCAGCTTTGCAGTCAGTCATTTACTTTTTCCATTTTCAGATTTCCTCTGCAGTCCCAGCTCTCTTTGTGGCATCACTCATTCTTTATCTCCAGGCAGTAACCTAAGGATGCAACTTGCCCCAGAGACACAATGTAAAATGAAGTTGGGCTGTAGGTGTTTTTGTGGAACAAAGGCAGCAGGAGAAGGGAGACTGACATAGTCACACTGGATTTTATAGAGGGAAATATTACAGATTTAGTCAAGCTTGCCTCTTTTGTGGCCCAGGGTATTTGCTGTGTGCTGTTTGCATGTGCTTCAGAGGATTAGAGGTGGAGGGAGGATCTAAACAGTCAAATGGGAGGCTCAGAAGTAGGTTGAAAGCCGAAGATGCATATTTAAGGTCTCCACAAAGACTTAACATGCACAAATCCAGGCACTGCAATTAAGTCAATGTGCAGTTACTCATCCATTAGTCACTCATTGGCTTCTCCAAATATATTGCTGTTGGAAGTCTCTCCATTTCCCTCATATAGGAAACCATGCACTACTGAGTTATGTTCAAGAATTTTCTGTTGCCTTCTACATCATAGCCATACTAAACAACTGGCTTCCCTTTCATTTGGCAGGCCAGTGAAGACAGAGGTCTTTATTTGTTTGGATGCATTTTTAAGAAATGAGACCCTTCTTATCCTCTGACACATGTGTAACCCTGATGTTTCCTTCTCATCCCTCCATGCCCCACACATAGCCAGTTGCTAGCCCTCACTGAGCAGCTCACTGAATCATCTCTAGAAACAGCATCAATTGACATAAAAAAATCAGAAGGAAAGGTCCAGCAAACCAGTTAAGAACATTGTGAAGGTCGATGTACATGACAATTTGTGTGCTCACTTCCCTCCTCTTCCACACCAGGACCAAAGAGGTCTTGTTGAAACTCCAGCACAGCACTGGGACATGGTAACCAGATTCTCTGGCAATGAACACTGGTCAGATGTCCAATACATTCATTCAAAACTGCTTTTCATGATGCTGTGACAGACAGTACCATTTCTCCTGTTTCCCTTGCTCCTCTTGTATTCCTACATACACATCTGGGAATTTCTATGAGAGGCAGTTCTGGAGATGTCACTAGTGGTAGGGTGTACAGGGACCATGACAATGGAGAACACAGGGAGTGGTTACCAGAAAAGGAGAGCTGCAAAAATGCAGTATGTCTGCAGGAAATTCCAGCATACATCTGCAGTGTCAGCTGGGAGTGGGTGGAAAAGGTAAAACAGCAGAGATATGGTCATCCTGAGTATTTCTTGCTTAACTAAAAGATAACATTACCTTCACCCATAACACCTGCTTAGCAACAACAGAGTTTCCAGCTTCTCCTTGTGGTAAATCTCAGTTCAAGTTGTGCTCTTCTGAACATCTCAGAGAGGTCATTGCCAGTGGACACATAATGGGCATTAGCAATTCTGAACGTTTTACCAGCCTCTTGTAGAAGTGCTGCATAAGTCAAACAATGACCTGTTTAGCTGTGCTGTGCCCCTGCATGAGAAGAGCACCAACAAACTGGAACATCAGTGCTTGGAATAACAGAATATCTTTTTAATTATTTATGATTCGAGCTGGGAAAGTTGCTAGCCAGATGGATCTGCAACTGAACAGACCAGGGCTGACCTGAGGCTACAGAACCTGTGTCAGCACACTGCAGAGGTTTTACTGGAGATTGATTGTACCAACTCATTGCCACAAAATCACCTGGTTAATTTTTAAGATTTTTTTTTTAATTATTATCACTTAATCCAGACACTCTCTGTTCATTTTTTTTATCTGGTTCTGATATATCAGCTTTTGAAGTTCAAGTCTTCTGAGAACTTGCTTCAAGATTTCAAGCTTTATTATGTATTTTTTTGTTTTGAGAACAGCAGGTAAAATTTGCAAAGTCATGGGAGACAGACAGCAGACTGAAAATACCAATCATAGGATCATATAATCATAAAATGCTTTAAGTTGGAAAAGATCTTTAAGAACATCAAGTCCAGCTGTTAACCCAGCCCGCAGGTCCACCACTAAACCATGTCCCTCAGGGCCACATCTACATATCCTTTAAATCCCTTCAGGGACGATGACTCCACCATTTCCCTGGGTAGTCTCTTTCAGTGCTTGACAACTCTTTCAGGGAAGAAATTTTTCCTAATATCTGGACCTCTCCTGGCACAACTTAGGCCATTTCCTCTTGTCCTGTCCCTTGTTACCTGGGAGAAGAGCCCAATCCCAGCTGGCTACAACCTCCTTTCAGGCAGAACAACCTCAATTTCTCATCTGCTCCTCCTCAGACTTGTGCTCCAGACCTTTCCCCAGCTTCCCTGGATATGCTCCAGCACCTCAATGTCTTTCTTGTATTGAGGGGCCCAAGGAGGACCAGTCTCCCTCTAACCAACTGAATTGTACTCACAGCTTAGAATATGCATCAGATGATTCCAAAGTTGCTGTACCGACAGATAAGGGAGGTTAGGGACTTATTTATTCAGAATAGTTATCTTTTATTAGAGTATTAACTGGCATCTTTCTTGCAGAGCATATTTCAAGCAAAGAATTTTGTGTATAGAAGGAAAGAAGCAAATCAAGAAATATCCACTTTCACTATTTTATGTTAACTTCTGACACAGTATCTGAAAACAACACGTTATAAAAGACATTCCCTATCTAAGGTTGAGTGTGTGGGCTAAAGGGCTCATATCCTTCCTCATCAATGTGTTCTCCGATAATATGTGGGTTTTTTTCTCATAGTATCCTTAAAATAAATTACTTTATTTTGCATTACTCTGTTTACTCTTACTCTGAATATAAATTGTATCTTTTAATGTCTATGTAATGAAAACTGCAGATGAACAAGTAACAGATTCAATACATTTGTCAAATCGATTCAATACATTTGTCTGACTTTCTGGGCAAACCTCCTGCTTTACTCACAAATCCTATTTTGCTTTTCTGAATATGGTCATCTAAATGAAGATGCTTTTAATTATTATTCACAAGCAGTGTAATACACACCATTTACACCTGGTATGTAAATCTCAGGTGAACTGAGATTTACTGGAAAACTTGCAATCACTTCAGATTCATGATATGGAATCCCATGTACTTCTGCCTGGTAAACACTGGACCATGATGTGTGTCCAGATCTTCTTCACTAGACATCATCTAAGATGTTTGGTTTCTAGTGGCACATAATCAATTTTTCAGGAACTTCAACACTTTGTGTGGCCTCAGATATTCAATTTTCTTCAGCTAAAACTATCCTACTTAGAAATCCTCACCAAGTAGGATTTCCTCCTACTTACTTTCCATTCCCTAATATCCATCTAGGCTGTCCTTATAAAGGTCAATTTTGATTAGTGAATTGAAGATTGAATGTTTTCATTAATGATTTATAAGAGGGTGCAAACATCATATTAATGCATTGGATTAGTGATACTAGAATGGAAAAGGACACACCCAAGGCAGGAGAATTAAATGCTAAGAAGAACAAAGAAGTTAATTCTCTTCACCAAAAGTACCCTTTTTTTATCTCTTCCTCAACCTTTTCTGTCTTTTTTTTATCTCTCAGTTTAATTTTCTAATTCAGCAATGCCTTAGTAGGCATAGGTCACACTTTGTGTTATCCTGCATTACAGTATTTATAAGCCTAAACTCTAACTCTGGATTCAGCATGAGCTTTGTTGAGAACAGTGAAGCCAATGACTTGGTACTCCATGTAACTGAGTAACCTCTCCTAGGGAGAGGTTAAAATGCATATTGGCGCAATTGGTTTTACCCCATCTTTTATGAAGGTGCAAGAAGACGTAAGGCCTATATGAAAAAATGGGTCCAAACCAGAATGGCAACATGAGTTGACACCAAAGGTTTTGGAGCTCACTGCTGTTTCCCTTATAGTGAACTCATTCATAAGTTTAAACCAGCTGTCACATGTCATCACACCTGCCAGATGCAACATTTTATCACACCTGCTTGTAGCTTTTCCGATGGACTTAACAGTGAGGAAGATGATGTCACAAACTGGAGAACAAAGAAGAATTGAGTCTGATATATTTCACATGTTCCTGGAGACACAACCACTCTTCCTTCTGCTCACACATTTGGAATGAAAAATTACTTGGAAAATACTGCAACTGCTACATTTACTCCTGCTTGTGTTGCTTTTTCAGCACACTGTTTCCATGTATCACTGCCATAACTAATTATTTTCCATCAAAACAAAGAGAAACAAATAAATTACCTACTTAGTTTTCAAAAGAAGGTGTTTTTGAAGACCTTCTAAACAACAAAATACAGAGGAGGATGAAAGGATTGCTTTGCCCTTATAAATTGATTGTAAGAACTGGTCAGGATTTTCTTAATGGTCTGCTTTGCATAGTTACTATACAATAGTGTTTTCCAGGTCTCAGCTGTGAGTCAATGAGTAAACATTGAGGTATCATATCAGGGTGCAAATGAGACAAAGGGGAAACATTACCAGATAACTAATTGCTTGGTGGGTAGGAAATTCACTGTGTATGTGGTAGGAAATTCAAATGTGTATGAAGCTGCAATTTATTGCTGTATCCAGCTGATATTCCAAGATGCATCTCTTCCTTATGTTCCTTTGAGAAAAATGTATAAAAGACCAGTTCTCAAAAGACTAGTGGAAAGAAACCCATACATGAAATCCTTGGCTCATTGTGAAGGATGATTTTTATTTTGCAGCCAGGCCTTCATTTTCCTCCTGCCCTTCCCACATCACAGCACATGGTTTCAAAGAGGTCTTGGAGATAACAACCAGAAAACTCCTGGTTTACATTATTGAGATTGGAGGTAAGCAGGTTTGCCATTCATCCATTCAAAAGACTCCTTTTTGTGTCAAAAGCAGATTGGTTGTGTGTTACACTGCTAAGTATTTCTCACAGATCCATCAAACAACCAAAACAACCTTATGACTGATGCTGTCCCATTTTTTTCTCCCTGTCTATCCCTGTTTGGTGTAGTTAGAATTTCTTTCTGGTAGCAGCATCACTAAGTATTTCAGAGGAGCCCCAGTACTTCCATGGCATCTCCGGAGACTTTCATGCCAAGCTTAGACTTCCCAGCAGCTCCTGGGAATATATCCATATGTTTTACTTCAGTAAAAGCTGTTGTGTAACTTGATAGCTTGAAAGATCTTTTCATTGATCCCAGATACTTTGTGCTTATCCAATTTGCTACTCAATACTATGGCTGGCATGTGCTCTATCAGACTGCCTCTAATGAGATGCCTAAAGATTTGCCTGTGGCACTCCCAGCTGGAGGTAAGTTTGGTCTGGAATGAAAGGCAGTTAATGAAGAGTTCCATCCAGCTTTACCACAGATAGCTGGATAAAGAAAATAAAAATGTCATTGGAAAGGTATTGATTTTTTGTAGTTTACCTTAAACTCCTAAAGGGAATGTAGATCCTCATCTTATTTACACAAAAATTAATTGGTGCAACACCACACCCACCTGTAGAGCTCATAAAAGAGGAATTGGACAGAATCTGTCCAACAACAAACTACTTAGAACTACAGGTAAAATTCTTAAAATGTAGTAACCCTGTGTATTTCTCAGAGGAATGTTCCAAAAATCTATTAAGAGAACTTTCCTTTAATGCACAATTCCTATACAAACACAGCTCCTTCCTACACCACTCTTCCAACTGTGAGAAGTTTGGAATAAGCATTTCCTGTGGGGTTTCCTGTTTGTGTTGGTTTTGTTTTATTTCCATATATCTTTGAAATTCTGGAACCTATGCTTATTCAGTAAATACATTGGGCTGATGCCAGAAAGGAGACAACAGAGCTTTCTGGCGAAAGGTCATGAGCATGCAGCATTCTAATAGTACCCCAAAAATACAAAGGCCAAGACTCACAGGTGCCTCCATAGACAGAAACTTCTGTAATGCTCCTCCAGCCTTGCCTCTATGTTATAACCACATCTTGTGTCTTGACTCACATCAAATTTCTGAGCTCTCGATGTTTCAACACTCCTGGTCCAAGGTTGTACAGCACCCTTCTTCACAGTGCCCTGAGGTGATTGGACCACCTCAGGACTAACTCAGTTTAGATATCTGCTCATTTCTCTTATAAGGTATAGTACACATTTAGCATTTGTACAAGTAGGAGCAAAAGGAGGTCTAGACATGATGTTTCAGTGGCATTTTAACCCAGATCCATAGAACTGGTAAGCATTCAATGGACCACTGAGCATATGCTTTTGCTGGAGTGGAAACCAGAAAGGAATGTGTATCCTAAGCTCACAAGGGACAGGGATAAACATCTAACATCAAGCATGAAAGATTCACCTCAGGCTTCACATGACTTATGGGGAATTTGAGTAGATACTTTCATGGTTTTCTAGAACTTTTGAAAACCCCTGTGCCTCAAGATGATATTTTTCTGAGTTGCACGCTTTAGAGCATTATGAAATACAATCAAGTCCTTAAAGGAAGAGTTGGTACAGTAGGAACTTTTAATTTGATGTTGTTGTTATTGCAGTTTAAAATTACAAGTTCACTGTAAATTAAAATAACATCCTCTGTTTGCTAGCTGGCACAGGATAAAAGGCAAACACTTTCCAGCATGAGTCTTCAGAGATTCTCTTTTTTTTCCTGGATGTTAAAAATATTTATTCCCCTTTACATTTTTGATCTGCATTGGCAAGATTAAATATGAGTTCTGATGTGCAACCAGGCACTTTTTGCTTTCCTGACATAAAATAAATTTGTGGTTGGTTTCATGTTTGCTCAGTTTAGAAAGCACAATCTGGCAATTAAGGCACAGGTTTGGATGCCAGGCGGTAACCAGCTCTCCAGGACAGGAATATGTAATTACCATATTCCTGATGCAGTAAATGGGTGTCAGGTTTTCCTCTTCTAACATCCTCACCTGTTTCAAAACCCAGTGAAGGACTGATTTACCCAGAAGTAGGAGGAGGTGTATTTCTTTCCCACCTACTGCTTTCATTGTCTTCTCTCTCCTGTCCTTTGGAAACACTAGGCTGCTCTACTGACAGAGAAAAACTGCTTAGAACCAACTTACCACCACTTCAAAGAGAAACACGGTCCAGACCAGCACAAAAGTTTGTGGGTTTTTTTTTTTATTATTTTTCATTAACAATCACAATTTTAGTACAAAAAGATTGGAATTGCAGAGGATTCTACAGCACTTACAGAAAAATCAGAGTGAGCTGGAAACTATATTCTCTTCTAACACAGATAAATTCAGAGGTCCCTGTGTGTATACTACACCATAGATCAGGGTGTCTGAATACAGTGGTTCCTTTGGATGCTTTTACCCTGGAATCTCTGAGCCTGTAGTTGATTCTGTACCTCATAAGAAGGTATAAATGTATCAGCTTAGCTCCTTGTGCTCTACAGTGCAAATTAAATCAGAAATTCCAGTTGTGCTGTGCACTGTAAGGGAAGCGAACTTGGCCTGTGAGATTACAAACATGGTAAGAGAAAGATGAGATGTTCCCAACTACCAGGAATATCAATAACTGGAATTTACTCTGAATTGATTATTTCACAACTTGAATCACTTTTTCTAAGAACACAGATGTGAATGGGGAAAAATTAAGTTAGGACTGCTCTAGAAGCAACGTATTGTCCTGTTCTCCTTCCGTAAATTGATCTGACTCCATTTTGCAGTTGTATATTTGAAATTCCTTTTTATCCTGAGGGATAAAGACAATTTTAATCATTGTTTAACAGGATTGTTACAACAGGGGCATGAATTTGTCTTCCACTGAGTACGAGAGACTGAAAAAATGAGCTGCCATTTACAGGAAGGATGTTACTTTATTTTAAGTAGAAGTGATTATAATTGGTTACACTACGATGTTATTACTTCAACAACAAACCCCCGAAGTGTTAAAATTCCTTTTCTCACCCAGTCTGATTAATCTGTTGGAAGAGGAACTTCTAGGACAAAGACTCATACAATTAATAACTTTGATGTATGGTGTTTCAAGGAGCTGTTTTCATTTGTGCAATTCTCCAAGCATTTCTAGGCAGTACTTACCAACACGGTCCCATAAAGGACACAAAACTGCAAGCTGCATGAAGCTCCCACTCCACCCCAGGTACTCAGTCCCTCCAAACGAAAATAATTTTGTTTGATCAATGCCAAGGTGGTCTCCACACTTACATTAAAATCCCCTCAGGAAGGAGAAATAAATAGTTCCTCTAGCAAATGCTTCACAACCACGACAAATGGAGCATCCCTTAACAGTGTAAACTGTTGTCCTTTCCAAGTGAAAATAAGATGAACACCAAAAACATCCAGACATGTTGTGCACTGTGTGACAGTCTTTGAGGTCATGCAGCGACAGTGACTCATTAGAAGCTTACCTATCAGTCCTCTTTAACTCTGTTTTTGAGTAAGCACAAAGTCATTTACAATGAGGGAAAAAATTCTCATTAGTGACAACCAAAGCAGGAAAATTGACCTCTTTTTGGCCTTTTGTCCTTCTAGGTGCCCCAAAGAGCTTCCAACTACTTTCAAAATATTTGTGAACAAGTAACTATCCCAGTGGCTATTTTTGTAATCTTTGACTCCATGAAAAGATTATCTGCATCCTTAATTCAGTGTTTTTGTAGCAGAGGCTAATGGTGTGTTATGAAATGAAAATTTTTGTTAGTTCTGGGGAACTTCCAGGTGAGGAACTCCAGTCAGTAAGGGTTATCAACAAGTTTCTTTCCAAATGGCACATTTCATGCTCTTTGGTTTCTGAATAGTTATAAAAGGCAGGAAGGAATTCTGTAGAATGAGAAAGATATCTCTATAAAATATTAGTGGGGAGCTGATGTGCAAATCATTAATATAAAAGATTACATTTATAGGTATGTAAATCCTTTCAACCAGGATATGAATAATTGGGAGAGAGCAGTATAGAGTTACTGAAAACTTTCCATCATCAAAGAGAAGCTATTATAGGTGAAATGATAGAGAATATTGTTTGGAATTACATTCAATTATACTGATATCTTTAAATCACTTTCCTTTTACAACCAATTTATATCTTCTATGTTTAAATATGTAATTTTTGAAAGTACAGCTTTTTGGTAAAGAAGAGATTGCAAACTGAAAGAGGACTAAATTTTAAAAGGCGTGATATGTGCAAATATTTCATTTTAACTGGTGGCAGCTGTTTCTGGAAGTGAGCAGCTGATCAACTCTGCAATAGGAATAGAGCAGTCATTGAATACACCTCAGCACTGGGGGAGGAACAAAGCAAAAGCCTCTGAGTCAGACAAACCTCAAGTGGCCCCCGCTGTAAACATACAGTTAATCAAGCTCTGTGAAATGGGGAACTACACACTCTTCTCATCAAAGCAAGAGTTAAGTGGACCAAAAGTGTGCTTATGTTTACAGAACAGTATCTTTCTCCTGATTGTTCGGGGTCCCCATTGTGCTGGCCTGCATCTGATCTCTCTTTTTTTTTTATTAGGACAGTACCCTGCTGTTTCTACCATACTCATACATGACTTCTGACAGGGATCAGGAAGGACCTGGTGTGAGCAAACCATGGGAAACCTCTTCTTCCCACCAAGAGGCAGTACCTGAATAGCACCACGTAACCATCCTTCTTCTGTCTCCTCTAACACCAATATGCAAAACAAAGTAAGCAAACCTGCAGATTAAGATCCTAGTGTGAAGTTTTCCTGCACAATAGAAAATACAGATTAAACTAAAACCTTAATGTAGGGACCAGAACTGAAGTCAGTGGTATCTTTTGTGTGGACTTGAATTCTGTTTCATTTAGGCCCTAATTGAAACATGAAATATTTAATCACAGTTCATTAAACGTCTTTGAACTGATATTTGTCAGGCATTCCAGTTCCCTGAATTTTCCGCTCGTCATTGTTTAAAAATTTTCATTTCTTTTTCGCCTGGTTGCCACAGAGAAAGATAAATGACTAGCCCTGGAGCAGGATCCCATGGTACACTGCATGCTGGGACTTTCACAATAAGTTTCTGCTCCAGGGATCATGGCAGACACAGTGAGCTGTAGTTATTGATGGCATGTCTCTGCCTCCCCTTATGTGTTCCCAGTATAGAGTTATCGACAGATATTTGGCACCCTCCATCCCCCCTCTCCTTGTTTTGTACTAACAGAAAGGGCATTCCACCCCCACAAAGATGCTTGTCATGCTTGGCACCTGCTCCATACTTCCATGGACCAACCAGATTTACTCATTTCGGAATCTAATTAAATCTCTTACTGCCTTATTGGATGAGTCATTTCATTTTTAATGACTTGTCCTAAGTTTCTTGCAGATCCTTCTAATCTAGAGAGAAAAATAAACCAAAAAACAAACAAACAAACAAAGCATGGACACCAAAGTACTGGCACTGGAGCATTTGGGCTCAGTATGAGTAACTGTCTTGAAGTCTGTCCTTGGGAAAACAGTAAGAATCTGCCATTCTCTCAGCCTTGTCCCATTAACCAGCTATAAAGGTGATCCCAAATCCATTGTTAATGACTTTGGAGGCATGACCTAAAAATCTGTTGAATTGGTATGAATGCTCCATTTCAATTTTCGTTGTTTTGGCTTGGGCCCAAAGGCATCATGGAACAACTAGATGAAGGTCAACCAAGAAAAAAAGCCAGAGACCTCACTAGGAGCAGGGTAACACAGTTCCAATGTAATCTCCACTGAAGTCTCTAATCAGTGAGAGTTTTATTTTGTTTGGGGTTTTGTGGGTTTTTTAGTGTTTGGAGTTTTTTTATATCCTGAGTTGGAAGGTACCCACATGAATCATCAAGTCCAAGTCCTGGCCCTGCTCAGAATAACCCCAAAAACCCCACCATGTGCCTGCAAGCATTGCCTAAACACTCCTTGAGCTCTGTCAGGCTTGGTGCTATGACCATTGCCCTGGGGAGCCTGTTCAGTGCCCAGGCACTGGCTGGGTAAAAAATCTTTCCCTGATCACCAACCTAAACCTCCCCTGATGCTGCTTCTTGCTGTTCCTTTGAGTCTTGTCACTGGTCACCACAGAGAAAAGATCAGTGCCTGCCCCTCCTCTTCCCCTCTCCAGGCAGCTGTAACTGCAATGAGGTCTGTTCTCAATCTCCTCTGTTCCAGGCTGAACAGGCCAAGCGATCTTGGGTGCTCCTCATACGGCTTCTCCTCTGAACCCTTCACTGCAATGCTGCTGTGAGAAAAAACTTACCACTGGACACCTCAGCACAGCCCATCTCTCCTTCTAACCGTCATATAGATGTTTGGGGTTTTTTTTGGCAATTGCCAATTATATTGGCTTGGTTTGAATCACACACACAAAAAACCTATGGACAGACTAATTCCAAATCATCCAGAATTATTGCTTTTGAGTTGTCATTTTTAATCCTGTTTTTTTTCACGTCTTTAAGGTCTAGAAATATATCATCAGCTTTTATGCATCTTTCTCACAATTACAATCTTACTGAGTTTCTTTTTTTGTTTTGTTTTTTGTTTCTTATTTCATTGCACTTCTAAATATGACATCATTAAGACCATCACTGTTGCTCTCTTAGAATGTTGCCTTAGACAATGTTTTCCCAACCTCCTCACTGTCGCTTTTTCTGTAACTGGGTATTTCCATCTCAATCACTTCTTTTCAGAGTTTGAAATCCTTCATCCACTTGCCTCAGCAGCTCTTTCACTCAGAGCCTTTCCTCCTCACTATCACTATGACTTCTGGAATACCATAGTGCTTTCATTGCAGCAACCTGAATTCCCTTTCCATATCGATCTCTTCTACGTGTCCAGTGTGAGCTCTCATTTGAAATCTTAGCTACAAATACTTTCCATCACTACTAATTTTCAGCTCCTTTTTTTTTTTTTTTTTAATACCAGGTGGCTTCTCTTAAAGCAGTAAAGCATTATGGGATATCATTTGTATAAAAGCTGAAAACTTCTTTAAAGTTATGCCCAATTTTTGTTTGGTTCAGGGTGGGGGTGTTTTATGCCCAGGAGCACATGATTTGAGGATGGATATAGTTTAAAGGAGGGAAAGAGAACCAGGCACACAGCCAGTTTTAGCCTACTTTGAGAGCAGACAGCTGTACTTTATGCCAAGTTTTTGGACTGACTCCCCATCAAATATGAATAGGATCAGACTTTTCGCTCTAGCGAATTTTTAGTTAGGTATATTTGGTACCAAATAATAAATACTTGATGCACCTAATATCTCAGCTAGAAATCATCGTTTTATCAATTTTTGAAGCCTCTGCCTGGGCAGAGCATATTCAAACAAATTGGTTGTAAGTAATACAGCACAAAGGAGTTTTTAAGATGTGAGTGGAAGCTGGGCCATTTATATAGAGGGTTATATGTGGTAGAGCTCATGGGTGACAGTGCAAGTGGTTGTTTAACAACCTGACAAAACCATAAGCTACGGCAGAAGGAGAGCAGTCATGAGGTGAGTCTGGCAGTGGGGAAGTTGTCGGGAGGGGAAGAGTTCTGCAGAGCTTTGAAGACAGTGACAAGAAGATTTAACCTGATGTACTGCTCATTCAGGAGGTGATAGACATCTTCTATTGAACAGGGTTGCATTGTACTTTCTCTCTGTTTTCAGCAACAGTTGTCACAGTTTATCTCTGCCACTGCAGTGCTATAAAAAGTTAAATATCATTATCTAAACACAGAGGGAGGTAGGGAGGGAAGTTAGACAGGTTTAGGAATCCACTGTTATAAAACCAGCAGAAACTGTGCTGGAGAGAGAGCCTAAAGGGGAGATTGTTCCCAGCTTAACAAAAGGCTCCACCTGTGTCATCCTGTCCCACCTGGATGCTTTCTCCCCAGCTTAAACTGAGCCATTACAGGGTTATATATCATCCCAGTGCCTGCATAGAAAGGTTCATTTTGGTAGTGCTGCACCATCATCCTCATAACTGTTTAGCAGCACAATATATCAGTCAGATACATCCCTGGAAAGGAGACAGTTTGAGGATAATGCACGTAATAGATAGTACAATTGCAAAGATGTTGGGGCTTAATTATGGGATGCAAGCAACCACTGCATCTGCACCACAGCCACCTGGGAACACAGAGGAATGAATTATGTTCCATGTGCACATCATATTGATGACTCTTTTCTATTGACACTCTTGATACCGATAGTAAATTAGATTTTTCCCATTTCAGTCCATGCTAACTGAGAGGTAATTTTAAGTCTGTGCATATGCACTGAGTAAACTTCAGTCTGGCAGCTTCAAACAAAGGAGAGAGAGAGAGGAGAAGAACAAAGTTTTTGGCTTTCCTGAATGCCACTGGCTTCCTTGTGCAACAGACTGTTAAATCCTATTAGCAAAGTTTCCCCAGGAGTAGCTACAATAATTGAGGGATGTGACACTCTCGATCTCTGTGATGCTTAAATATCCAAACATTTTGTTTGAGGATGATGTTTTAACTCTTTTTTTTTTTTTTTTTTTTTCATGTAAAATCAGTGGGGAGACAAACTGTACCACTCTTGGGGCCTCTGAAAGCCACCAAGTCAGCCCAAACCCTTTAGCAGAGTTTGGATGCTCTTGTGGTCACAGAGCCTGAATCAAACATCAGAGATGTAAAGGAACAGTGTCACCTGAGCAGGCTTTCAACAAGGCTTCTCCACGTTTGAGTTGTCTCATTATTCACCTTGCAGAGAGGTGGCAAGTAACTGACACAGGAACACCAGGTAAAGGGAGACTCTCTTTTGCCAAAGAATTATGATCCTCGTGTGGATATGTAAGCAAAGAAAACCCTTTCTCATTTCTGATTGCTTTTGCAGAATTGACATATGCCTATATCTTTTGTGTTTTGGAGGCCCTTTTACCTGTAAGTAAGGAGTCACACAAGGAAATTCTTTACTCAGCTCTTAACTTGTTTCAAGCATGAACTGAGATTTTCTGTTTTATTACAAAAGAATTCAATTTCTTTCAAAGGAATGGTTTGGCTTCAGGTCCCTCTCAAGGAAAAAAAAACAAACAGACAAAAGATCTTCAGTTTCAAAAAAGATTTCGTACCGACCAACTCAGTTCTGCTTCAGCACTAGAAAAAATATGTCTCTAAACCAGGTTTTCATTTGGGTTCAAGCTGAAGTCAACTCTCTGCTTGTGAATTCCATTTCTCTAAGGAGGGAAGCATTCATAAGCATTAAATAAGAGCTACTGCATAAAAATCACTCGAGACTTAAAACTCCACTGCAGCACCGCTGTGACAGTAACAGCTAACATACTCATTGAATTGGGCATATTGAAGCAGCTCTTAATTTCCCTGAACTTAAAATCTTCCTTCTATAAAAGTGAACACAAAGAAAAGGCAACAAGGAATTGAGCATGATTATTTTCCAATAGCTCCAATAGTGAATTTCCAAATTCACTCAAAAAAAAGCATAACATCTAGTGGCATTGTTTTGGAAGAGCTGAACTGAACTGCTTGAAAAGATGAAGTGTTGCTTAGTGAGTCGGGGGGGGTTGGTGGTCTCTCCTCTTGCAGTAGTTTAGCTTGACCTTGCTTATTTTAGAGAGCTGCCAAAATTCAGTTTCCCAATGATGTTACTGTAAGTGTTTGATAAATTCTGATTCTTTTTCCTTGGGCCTTTTGATCTCCTGTAACTGACTGATCATTTCTACAAATGCGGCAAGCTTAAAGATTAGGTATTTTCCCGTAATTCACATGAAGGAAAAAAAAAAATCAAATACTGATTGCTTGCAAATATAAAATAAAGAGTAGTCAGGCAAGGGTAAAAGGGAAAAGAGAGAGTAACTATTCTGCTGCATTGAAATAAACCAATATAATTTACCTAAACTGTATTTCATAGAATTCTTGAATGGTTTGGGTTTGCCCAGCCACCCTCTGAGTGAAGAACCTTCTCCTAATATGGAGCCTAAACCTTCGCTGACACAGTTCCATGCCATTCCCTTTCGGTTCTGTCAGTGGTCACCAGAGAGACAAGACGAGATAGGTGTCTTCCCTCCAGAAAATCACACCTATCTTCTGTAGTATATAGTTACAATAAAAATACCTGGTTGAAGATGTTGTTCTCCTATGTAGGCTTTCATAAGTGTATTTCTCAGTCCATGTTGCCATGGATGACACTTTTCAGTATTATATTAATGTATTTGAACCTCACTGCACATTCTGAGTTTCCTTCACAGAGTATGTTACTCTTAGCTGTAATTAGTACATTTTGTTTAGTTTTCCAGGAGATCCATCTGTCCAGCTGTCTACACCAAAAAGACAGCAGCACCTTTGAGTTCAGGAAAGACCCATCAAGAAAGACCAATGAATAGATAATATTTCCATTATATATTACTTTTATGAATGACAGAAAGTGCTCAGGGGGCAATGTTTGAACTTGAGCAGAATCCCAAGCACAAAATGAGTTTCTAAAGAAATGTTGTCTCCAAAGACAAAGTTAAGATCAAGAACTCAGTCCATGAAAGCTATTTGGAATACTACAGCCTTGCTGAGGGTTTTCATCCCAGCTGAGAACTGTGTGAGCATTATGTGAGGGAGAGCTTAACAAGTGGATTGAAACAGAGTGAATCCCTTCAAGGTGAATATACGTACACAGTCATAGAAGGGCTTCATTGCCTACATTGTTACTGTGTAAATTATGGATTTCATCAGTGCATATATCCTCTAATTTTACTGTGATAGCTGTCTGCATTTAAGGGCTTGCAAGAACCAAGTTAGCCAGATAGAGAGTTTTCCAAAATTGCAAAAATTGAAATAGAATTGAATCTTTCATCCCATATCAGATCAAGGAACATTCAGAAGTCAGAGGAATGCTCCTCCTCTGGGCTGTGTGAGTTCCAATGACAGTGAGACATTTTTAGCCAGGGCATGGGACAAACGCTGCCAGAATTCCTCTGAATGTTGTGACAATCCCTTTGTTTGAACAGGTATAATCAAATGTTTATTTGTAAAGTCTTCAGCATAGTCTGGAGATGTTTATCTTTTGTGTATGCCTCAGTTAAATTTTCATACTAGGAGACAGCAATAGTGAGAAAGCAAAATATCTGCATTTTAACCTGTCTGGCAGTCCTCTGCCTTGTTACAGTCTTCAGGAGTTTCTGATCATTGCAACAGATCATATTCTGGTGATTTTTTAGCACTAGTAAATGCCCATCAAGGACATGCTTCAGACAGTTAATGCTTAGTAAATTAAGGCAGGTTTGAAACATTTTCTCCAGAGCTTATAGGTTAGTGCTTCTTCCTTTAAAAGTACTATGCGCTTCATTGGAGCCCTTCAATAATACACACACAAATAAATCAGGCAAAATCAATCCCTAATGTGCTGGAATCATGCCAGTAATTAGTCTGTTTAACTACTGGGACTGAAAGAACAGATGGGAAAATGCATCCCTTTTCACCTGAAACAGCAGTGGTGTATCTTGAGTTCGCAAGGCTCTAACGGCTCTGTAAATATTATTTTACAATTTAGTCACGACAGCTGTAACTTTAGTCACTGTACCTGACCTCTTCCGTAACAGGCAATGATTCTTTGTGCTTAAGCCCTTTTGATACTTGTATCAAAAAAAAAAAAAAAGCGAAGGGAGACAGGAGAAGCAGAGACAGCTGTGACTGTTTAACCTGGAGGAGAGAAGGCTTCTTATCAATGAGTATAAATACCTGAAGGAAGGGTGCAAAAAAGGATGGAGCTCTTTTCAGTGGTATTCTGTGCCAGACCCAGGGGCAATGGGCACAAACTGAAACACAGAAAGTACTCTGTGAACATAAGAACACATGTTTTTTTTACTGTGAGGGTGACCAAGCACTGGCACAAGATGCCCAGGCGGGTTGTGGAGTCTCCATCCTCGGAGATAGCCAAAAGCTGTCTGGACAGTTGCCATCCT